>NW_025779756.1:0-68265 GCF_021130785.1 Homalodisca vitripennis
TCTCTAAATTTTTAATTTTTTTCTAGACCAAATTCTAAATTTTAAATCATGTTTTAAATTTTTTAACAATATTTTTAACTTTTGTTATTTAATAAAATCTCTAATCACAAATGTTCAAATTTTAAACAAGAAGATTTTTTTTCCGACTTCGCTTTTTATTTCAAATTTTCGCCCTTTCCTCCCGCAACTAAAACGAAGACCCCTTTCTTTTGCCCCCACGGGCAAACACAGGACGGCGGCAGATCACAGTTCGACGTACTGTACGATCATTTTCGAACGTTTGTATTTAAGGTGGCCAAAAATTAACTCGATTAACTCGCTAATTTTAACTCAAACCCCCAACACACCACAACAAAACACCAACACACACACACACACCCCCAACACAAAACCCCACACACAACACCACACACACCCCACAAACACACACAAGGGTTTTTAATCAACGAATTTTTGTTACTTTAATTACACCCAAATAACGCATCTATAAAATACGTATCGGTGGTATCCTAATAACAAATAACAAAAGAGGCACGTCGTGCCAAAATATTGAATTTTGGGGAAAATTTTAAAAGGGTTTTAAAGCTTTATCAAAATTAAAAATATTAAAAATTAATTTCGGGACACATGTGCAATTCAAATCAAATCTTTTTAGCAAGCAATTTTTACATTGTATGGCAAACGTCGGGGTTTTTTTAAAATTTCTAACATTCATACAACAATACACACTCAAACAACAATTTTACATTACCCTATTTTTCATCCCCCCAAAAATGCTACCCATTAAAAACACGGAGTCAGTTTCAATTTTGGGGGTCTCCCAGTCGAATCCAAAAAACCCCCCTGCATTAAAAAATGCTTGAAAAAACCCCAAAAATTTTTTTAAAAAGCGAGTTTTTAAACGCCCTTAGGCTTGGGGCATTTTTTCTTGAATTGGGAGTCTGTTGAGGAAATAAAAAACCCCCGGAGGGCAGGCGTTATAAACCACCATTTGATCTCCCAGTGGGTTTGTTAGCACTCCACGTGCCCTTACATGTCTATGTCTTGGCCCGGTTGGGGGACATTTCCTCAACAAAAAAAGTTGTTTCCAAAATGTAGAGGAGGGGAAGTCAACAGCTGCAATTTCTTGAAACTTCCTACACCTCTTAATTGTTTTTGGGATTATTCGAATTGCTTTTTTTTAAGTCTGAATACCATTAAACTGTGTGTTTGCGCAAGTCCCCAAAAGACCACTCCGTAAGCCAATGGGGAAAATCAGTCATAATACGCCGTAATCAGTACCGGATTCGGGCAAATTTGGGTAAAATCTCAAAAAAAAAATTCCAGGCAGATTTTTGGACAAACATAGTCAATAGCCTTCCAATCCCCTAGATCAAGGTACTTCCCAGGAAATTAAGACTGATTTCTTTCAGTTGGCGTCATGTAACAAAATGGTGGGGACACTGGTTGCCTGCGGGGCGCAAGGAAAAATTCAAAAAATTTTTTTTTTTAAAAGTTTTGAAAATTGAGGCTGTGAAAGTATTGGACACATTTTTTTTATATCAATAAAAGCCCTGTTGTTCCAACACTTCACTTGATGATGCAAAAAAAGAGTCGTATCATCGGAAACTGCCTAATTTCCATGCAGAACGAGTTTAAATCATTGACGTAAAGCAGGAAAAGCACAGGACTGAGGATGATCGCTGAGGGACTCCGTAACTCAGTTCTATTTGTTTGGACGACTTATAGATATATGAACAACTTGGGATCTGTGAGTTAAAAACGAACTAAGCCAATTAAGGGGCACGCCTAAATACCGTGGGACTCAAGTTTGTCAAGCAGTGTACCGTGGTCAACGCAGTCGGATGCTTTGGACAGGTCTAAGAACACACCATTGAGTGGTTACGACATTCAATCCCCTCTACATCATATCGACAAGACTCACGACTGCGTCCGTTGTCGATTTACCCTTCCTAAAATCCAAATTGTTCACTTGAGAGCTGATTGCATTTGTCCAAAAACCGAAGCATTTCTTATAAGAAAAATAGCTGTATTCACTACAGACACTGCGACACTTGGGTGGTTGGTTATGATGTAGTCCGATTGCCGATGGTGTTGTAGTCGTCACTCTCGTCGGATTTTTTGACTAGCAACTCCAGGTCAAATGACCTCTAAGTAAATCGAACTAGTTCGAATTGTGGAATGGTGAGTGTTATCCAAGGCGTCTATGTTGAGATCTCCCATCACGGACTAAGCTTGACGTGGGTTAGTCAGGCATGTCAATAATTTTTTCGAATTTAGAAAAAAAGAATGGTCCTTTCATTACCACTGGGAGACCTGATAAATTTCCGATAGACGAGATAATTTTGATTGTGCCGTGGTTGAACGTTGATCCCGACTGCTTTCAAAATCTTTTTTCGGTTGATTTGTTTGGTCTCGGAAAAGGTGGTAGATAACAAGGTGTTAGATAAATGCACTGTCGACACCACGACCTTCGCTGCTGTGGAGGTGCGCACGATAATCTCTGCTATTCAGGAGCTGAAAAGATTGGAGATGATTCGCCGGCTCCGACGTCATTTCGACTGCTCCGGCAAGTAGGACACAGCAAGCGTTCCCCGAAGAGGGGACTGACCGAACTCAACCACACCTAACAGGCCGGCCCCAGGCTTGTAACACCTCAAGCACTCTCGGTCATTCGCGCTGAACGAGGGACTCGGACAAGTCCAGCCAAAGAGCGAAACTATGGCTTATCCCCCTCGACAGTCACTGTTGAAAAGACTACTACTGGCATAACAGATGTCCTCAGCGTGTTGCTGTGTTTTCTGCTTGTGAGTGCGTTTTGTGTCGTTTTTTTTTGGCTTATTTTTATTTTGTTTATAATCGCTTTTTCATGTTAGATTTTTTTAAAGTTATGTTATTTTAGGAGTAATAAGTTATTCAATTACTTTCCAGCGGTTTACATCAATATGGTCATTAGGTTATATTTTGTAATTTATTAATGTTTTGAATTCTTTTTGATTAGTTTGAACAAGTTGATTTAGGCGTATTAGGGTGAGAAACGTCTGGTAATCGAGGGTTTCCAACATTACTTGGAGTCGGAGTCCGCGGGCTGTGTCAGCGTGAAACAACAAGCGTTACTCTAGAGAGGCAGCAGCAGACGAAGGTGTGGACGCCCGCGGAAGCGTGAGGTGTAGAAGGTTCGCAGCTCGCAGACGAACAGTGAAACATTGTGGAAGAGGTAACACTGCTAGGTTTGGAGCAGGTCCGCTGGAGATAGTGTGGACGAGGAAGTTGAGCTTGCGCGGGCCCGGAGATTTCATCTGTCGTCATCGTGACGGCCTGTGTGTTCTCATCATTAACTAGACGATATGACAAGACGAGTCCAAATTTGCATCCGTTTTTCAATATGACGTACCACAGTTCTTGCCAGTCAGACAAGGCGCCAATTTATATCCCCTGATTTTAGAGTTCTTCTGCTGTCTATATTTTGAAATCTTTAAATAAAATGCATGGTTTGCCCGCGGTTGTTTTTTGACAATCCTTAAAGTTCAGACTTCAGCGATACGTCGTGTGTGCACCGCGATGGGAACAGTAAATCAACCTGTGTCGGAACTGAAAGAGTGGTTTTAGACTTTCCGTTGTGGGAACAAGGCAGAAGAGTGATTGGGGATCCCCTAACACTTAAAAAAAAAAAAAAAAAAAAAACGTTTCTAAGTTCTTGTATCTCTAATTGTAATTTATGTATGGTTGTTGATGCAGACTGGTAATGGCAAGGTTTTTCTATAATTATTTGAACAATCTGTTAAAACAAGTAGCATTAGTAACTTAAGAGGAATCTAGAACGCCGAGCCAGACTGGTATCCATGGGAAGGTAATGCCGGCACCCCCAACCCCAAATACCCCTTCCTTTCAACTCCCCAACTGGACTGTGGATGCCCGGAACAGCTCGAATAACTTCTAAATTAAAGTGAAAATAACCAGTAACAACACTATGAAGAGTGTCTGTGCTAAGGGATTTTCCGGACCCCATTAGCAAGACAGGAAAGGTGGCCCATACCAGGTCTGCAGGAATTTGCATTTATTTACGTTTATTTTACTTCTTTATTCGTTGGGGAACGTAACTGTTAGCTAAGGAACTTTTGTGTCGCATGTAAGTTGAAATGGGGTTAGACTTGTTAGAAGCTCTAAGGCACCAGTAGAATGTAAAGGCCAGTAGGAGGAAGGTATCGGTGAGCTTCCCTGCTTCCAGGGGTAAGCTAGGTGAAAACCATGGGGTGCCCCCAGGTCCACAAATGCCCTTAAATACCAAGTGTGGGGGGCGGAATATTGTAGTTGTAGTTTCTTTTTTTTCTGTGTTTGATGTTCTTTTGTGAGTTTGAGAGGAATTGAGGAGTGTGGGGACAGTGTCCTCCTGTCGTTGTCTGTTCGGAAGAACGTCAACGTTATGCCTATAAAACTAAATGATGGTTTGTGAACCGCCCTTCCAGAGTCCCCCCACGCATTTACAGTGTAACGGCTATCCAGCCACTAGTTTTAAGTCTTTTCACAGGGCCCTTAAGGAATAGAGTTCAGTAATTGTTGGTTAGTGCCTTAGCAGCTTGATAGAAATTTTGTGTAAGCCTGTAACGTGATGAATAATCTGAAAATTACTATGAGAATTAACGAATGCCGTCCCAATTATATATGTAACAAGTTACAACTTATCGTCAATTTTGTTATTTTAAGATTGCTATTATTACGAATTGTTGTCGTAAGATGTAGGAACAGCTTTGGGTATGCTTTATTTGTATTGGGTTCGAACAGTGTAACTGTTTACTTCGAGTATCTTATAGTTTTGTATTCTAATCGACGTACAAGTGAGCTAACTCAGGATAACTCCACTATAATCTATGACAGGGGTGACAGAGGAAACCGGCCCCGAGTGAAAACCCACGAGGCTTAACCAGGATTGGGGAGTAGCGTTCGAAATTTACCACGAATTAGACTACCACCTATAATTACTTTTGAACTTAATTGGACCATGCAGTATGTGGTATGTCGCAAAACAATGACTTTTCATTATCAAAATTTAAATCTAATAAAAATACAGTTATCCTGGAGTGCTTAATAAATGTATCTTGTCTAAGATGGTGTGATGTACATTGAACTGTGATGTACTTGAGTAGTTTCAGGAGCACTAATTAGTTCCCTTGTACTGTTCGCTGTATTGTTACGTTTAAATACTTTATTATAATATTGGTTAGCTGATTATCATGCGGTTTATAGAGTAAATATTTTAATTTAATTGTTGTCTACTGTTTGCTGAATTAGTTTATTAAATTAGTGATGCGATGCTAACGCATAAGTGATGATGCTTTGGAATTGTTCATGTTTTTTTTTTTCCTTTTTTTTGCGTAACGGGGTGGTGTTTTGATATTGTAACTTAGGTGTATTCTATGTTTAAGCCATACATATGCAGATAGGTAGTTGGATAAGAAATCTTGTAAAGAGAGAGACCGTTTGTAATAGTGAGTAAGAGAGAGAGAGAAAGTTATGTACAAATTGTTGTAAAGAGAGGAAGCCTAAGCCGCAAGCAAGCGTCCAAACTTTAAATTTCGTGGTAAAATTCTGTCCTTATTATGAACTGTAATGCTGAAGCCTTTCTGAATTTTTTTACCCTTATCAGTTTCATTGCACCTACCTGTGGCATATCAAAAAAAAATGTATACGGAGTGGCGGTTGTACATTTGGCTGGGATGGAGGCACATCGAGAGCTCCTCGGTACTCTACGAGTACCCCATGCTGAGGGCAGCATGATCTAAGGGTGGGGGGAGTGTGGGGACACCTCGGTGTTAACGCCCCAAAGCTTCAACAAATAAATTAATTTAAACTAATATTAAACTGAGAATTCTGCGAAAATTTACATAACATTAATTTAGTGAACTACTTCTAATCACCATTTAGAGTGGAAGTCAAGACCTCCACAAGGTGTAATAATGCCACCGTACACATTAAGTGCCATCCGGAATAATATAGCGAAATATAGCGCTGAGCCGACTTCAGAGGAAGGGGACAGGGAATTTTCCACAGCCTGCAGGTGCATTAAACTAAAGCTAACGACCTGGTGTTGCCGCAGACACGTGTAAGGAATCCGCTGACATCAGCGAAGAGCTGTGTTCAACGCAGGCCCTCGAGCCGTCCAAAGTACTATGTAGTTTTGATAATTACTGGGTGAATCGTTGGCGGCAGCACCTGATGGACAACCACCAGGGAAGAACTGGCGCTCTGATCGGTCGGGGGCCAAGAGAGAAGGGAAGGGGCATCACTGGAGGCGATCTTAGAGCAGGGAGTCGTAAAATTGGTTCGGGATGCGGTAGATCATAATTCGGCTCCTCTCTCTACAATTCTCTAATTCTATTGTTTCTAGAGCCAAATTCTAAATTTTCAATCATGTGTTAATTTTTAATTCAATTAGTTTTAATCTTTTGTTATCTTAATCTAAATCTCTAATCACAAATGTTCGAAATTAAACAAGTAAGATTTTATTCCGACTTCGCTGTTTTATTTCTAAAGTTCGACCTTTCCTCGCCGCGAACTCAAGAACGAAGATCCCTTCTTTTGTCTCCCACTGGGCAAACTACAGGACGGCGGCAGATCACAGTTCGACGTACTGTACGATCATTTTCGAACGATTTGTATTTAAGGTGGACTTAAATTAACTCGATTAACTCGCTAATTTTACACTCACACACACACACACACACACACACACACACACACACACACACACACACACACACACACACACACACACACACACACAGGTTTTAATCAACGATATATATTGTTACTTTAATTACACACCATAACGCATCTATAAAATACGTATCGGTGGTATCTCTAATGAACAAATTAACATGATGATGGCACTGTCGTGCCAAAGATATTGAATTTTGAGGATAAATTAAAAGGTTTAAGCTTTATCACTAAATATAAAAATATTAAAAATTAATGTTCAGGACACATGTGCGAATTCAAATCAAATCTTTTTATTGCGAAGACAATATTTACATTGTATGGCAAACGTCATGGGGTTTTTTTAAAATTTCTAACATTCATACAACAATACACACTCAAACATACAATTTTACAGTTACGCCTATTTCATCCATCGCCAATGCTACCCACTTAGTACAGCGGAGTCAGTCTTCTAATTGGGCGGTCTCCCAGTAGAAATGCCAAAAACTCACCTGCATTATAAAATGCTTGTGACACCAATAGACGTTTAAAGCGAGTCTTTAACGCCTTAGGCGTTTGGGGCATCTTTACTTGAATTGGGCAGTCTGTTGAGGAAATGAAAACCCGCCTGCGAGGGCAGGCGTTCATAAACCACCATTCTGAGTCTCCCAGATCGTAGTTAGCACTCCCACGTGTCTCATACATGTCTATGTCTTGGCCACTGGTTAAGGCACATTTCCTCATACAAAGAAAGTTGTTTCCAAAATGTAGAGGCAACGGCAGAGTCAACAGCTGCAATTTCTTGAAAGCTTCCCTGCACGACTCTCTTAATTTGATTTTGGCGATTATTCGAATTGCTTTTTTTTAAGTCTGAATACTCATTGAAAACTGTGTGTTTGCGCAAGCTCCCCAAAGGACCACTCCGTAAGCCAGAATGGGGGAAAATCAGTCCATAATACGCCGTAATCAGTACCGGATTCGGGCAGTATTTGGGTAAAGATCTTCAGAACAAAAATTCCAGAGCAGACTTTGGCACAAACATAGTCAATATGCTCATTCCAAGTCAGCCCTAGATCAAGGTACATTCCTAGGAATATTGAAGAGCTGACTTTCTTTCAGTGTGGCGTCATGTAACAAAATGGTAGGCCACACTGGTTGCCTGCGGTGCGCAAGGCAAAATTCAAAACATTGGTTTTTGAAGAGTTTGTTGTAAGATTGAGGCTGTGAAAGTATTGGACACAGTTTTTGATATCAATAAAAGCCTGTTGTTCCAACACTTCACTTGATGATGCATAGAATAAGAGAGTCGTATCATCGGCAAACTGCACTAATTTTCCATGCAGAAGCGATGATTTAAGATCATTGACGTAAAGCAGGAAAAAGCACAGGACTGAGGATGGATCGCTGAGGGACTTCCGTAACTCAGTTCTATTTGTTTGGACGACTTACTAGATATATGAACAACTTGGGATCTGTGAGTTAAAAACGAACTAAGCCATTTAAGGGGCACGCCTCAAATACCGTGGGACTCAAGTTTGTCAAGCAGTGTACCGTGGTCAACGCAGTCGGATGCTTTGGACAGGTCTAAGAACACACTCATTGAGTGGTTACGACATTCAATCCCCTCTACAGTCATATCGACAAGACTCACGACTGCGTCCGTTGTCGATTTACCCTTCCTAAATCCAAATTGTTCACTTGAGAGCTGATTGCATTTGTCCAAAAACCGAAGCATTCTTATAAGAAAAATAGCTGTATTCACTACAGACACTGCGACACTTGGGTGGTTGGTTATGATGTTGTCCGATAGCCGATTGTGTTGTAGTCGTCACTCTCGTCGGATTTTTGACTAGCAACTCCAGGTCAAATGACCTAAGTAAATCGACTAATCGAATTGTGGAATGGTGAGTGTTATCCAAGGCGTCTATGTTGAGATCTCCCATCACGACAAATTCTTGACGTTGGTTAGTCAGGCATGTCAATAATTTTTCGAATTTAGAAAAAAAGATGTCTTCATTACCACTGGGAGACCTATAAATTCCGATAACGAGTAATTTTTGATTGTGCCGTTTGAACTTTGATCCCGACTGCTTCAAAATCTTTTTCGGTTGATTGTTGGATCGGAAAAGGTGTAGATAACAAGGTGTAGATAAAGGCACTGTCGACACCACGACCTTCGCTGTGGAGGTGCGCACGATAATCTGCTGCTTCAGGTGCTGAAAGATTTGGAGATGATTCGCCGGCTCCGACGTCATTCCGCTCCGGCAATTAGGACACAGCAGCTTCCCGGAAGAGGGGACTGACCGAACTCAACCACACCTAACAGGCCGGCCCCAGGCTTGTACACCT
Organism: Homalodisca vitripennis; assembly: GCF_021130785.1. Lineage (NCBI taxonomy): Eukaryota > Metazoa > Arthropoda > Insecta > Hemiptera > Cicadellidae > Homalodisca > Homalodisca vitripennis. The sequence goes on from NW_025779756.1 coordinate 9,046, forward strand.
CAAGCACTCTCGTCCTTCGCGGTGACGAGGGACTGGACAAGTCCAGCCAAAGAGCGAACATGGCTATCCCCCTCGACAGTCACTGTTGAAAAGACTACTGGCATAAACAGATGTCTCGGTGTTGCGTGTTTCTGCTTGGAGTGCTTTTTTGTCGTTTTTGCTTATTTTTATTTTGTTTATGCTTTTTCATGTTAGATTTTTTTAAAGTAGTTATTTTAGGAGTAATAGTTTCAATTACTTCCGCGGTTTTACTCAATATGTCATATTTATTTTGTATTTTTATTGTTTGATTCTTTTTGATTAGTTTGACAAGTTGATTTAGGCGTATTAGGGTGAGAAACGTCTGGTAATGAGGGTTCCACATTACTTGGAGTCGGAGTCGCGGGCTGTGTCAGCGTGACAACAGCGTTACTAGGAGCAGCAGCAGACGAAGGTGTGGACGCCGCGGAAGCGTGAGGTGAGAAGTTCGCAGTCGCAGACGACAGTGAAACATTGTGAAGAGGAACACTGCTAGGTTTGGAGCAGGTCGCTGGAGATAGTGTGGACGAGGAAGTTGACTGCGCGGGGCCCGAGATTTCATCTGTCGCATCGTGACGGCCTGTGTGTTTCTCATTAACAATTGACAGACGAGTCAAATTTGCATCCGTTTTTATAGACGTACCACAGTTCTTGCCAGTCAGACAGCGCCAATTTATATCCCCTGATTTTAGAGTTCTTTGCTGTCTATATTTGAAATCTTTAAATAAAATGCATGGTTTGCCCGCGGTTGTTTTTGCAACTGTAAAGTTCAGACTTCAGCGATACGTCGTGTGTGCACCGCGATGGGAACAGTAAATCAACCTGTGTCGGAACTGAAAGAGTGGTTTTAGACTTTCCGTTGTGGGAACAAGGCAGAAGAGTGATTGGGGATCCCCTAACACTTAAAAAAAAAAAAAAAAAAAACGTTTTCTAAGTTCTTGTATCTCTAATTGTAATTTATGTATGGTTGTTGATGCAGACTGGTAATGGCAAGGTTTTCTATAATTATTTGAACAATCTGTTAAAACAAGTAGCATTAGTAACTTAAGAGGAATCTAGAACGCCGAGCCAGACTGGTATCCATGGGAAGGTAATGCCGGCACCCCCAACCCCAAATACCCCTTCCTTTCAACTCCCCAACTGGACTGTGGATGCCCGGAACAGCTCGAATAACTTCTAAATTAAAGTGAAATAACCAGTAACAACACTATGAAGAGTGTCTTGCTAAGGGATTTTCCGGACCCCATTAGCAAGACAGGAAAGGTGCCCATACCAGGTCTGCAGGAATTGCATTTATTTACGTTTATTTTACTTCTTTATTCGTTGGGAACGTAACTGTTAGCTAAGGAACTTTTGTGTCGCATGTAAGTTGAAATGGGGTTAGACTTGTTAGAAGCTCTAAGGCACCAGTAGAATGTAAAGGCCAGTAGGAGGAAGGTATCGGTGAGCTTCCCTGCTTCCAGGGGTAAGCTAGGTGAAAACCATGGGGTGCCCCCAGGTCCACAAATGCCCTTAAATACCAAGTGTGGGGGGCGGAATATTGTAGTTGTAGTTTCTTTTTTTCTGTGTTGATGTTCTTTTGTGAGTTTGAGAGGAATTGAGGAGTGTGGGGACAGTGTCCTCCTGTCGTTGTCTGTTCGGAAGAACGTCAACGTTATGCCTATAAAACTAAATGATGGTTTGTGAACCGCCTTCCAGAGTCCCCCCACGCATTTACAGTGTAACGGCTATCCAGCCACTAGTTTTAAGTCTTTTCACAGGGCCCTTAAGGAATAGAGTTCAGTAATTGTTGGTTAGTGCCTTAGCAGCTTGATAGAAATTTTGTGTAAGCCTGTAACGTGATGAATAATCTGAAAATTACTATGAGAATTAACGAATGCCGTCCCAATTATATGTAACAAGTTACAACTTATCGTCAATTTTGTTATTTTAAGATTGCTATTATTACGAATTGTTGTCGTAAGATGTAGGAACAGCTTTGGGTATGCTTTATTGTATTGGGTTCGAACAGTGTAACTGTTTACTTCGAGTATCTTATAGTTTTGTATTCTAATCGACGTACAAGTGAGCTAACTCAGGATAACTCCACTATAATCTATGACAGGGGTGACAGAGGAAACCGGCCCCGAGTGAAAACCCACGAGGCTTAACCAGGATTGGGGGAGTAGCGTTCGAAATTTACCACGAATTAGACTACCACCTATAATTACTTTGAACTTAATTGGACCATGCAGTATGTGGGTATGTCGCAAAACAATGACTTTCATTATCAAAATTTAAATCTAATAAAAATACAGTTATCCTGGAGTGCTTAATAAATGTATCTTGTCTAAGATGGTGTGATGTACATTGAACTGTGATGTACTTGAGTAGTTTCAGGAGCACTAATTAGTTCCCTTGTACTGTTCGCTGTATTGTTACGTTAAATACTTTATTATAATATTGGTTAGCTGATTATCATGCGGTTATAGAGTAAATATTTAATTGTTGTCTACTGTTTGCTGAATTAGTTTATTAAATTAGTGATGCGATGCTAACGCATAAGTGATGATGCTTTGGAATTGTTCATGTTTTTTTTTTCCTTTTTTTGCGTAACGGGGTGTGTTTTGATATTGTAACTTAGGTGTATTCTATGTTTAAGCCATACATATGCAGATAGGTAGTTGGATAAGAAATCTTGTAAAGAGAGAGACCGTTGTAATAGTGAGTAAGAGAGAGAGAAAGTTATGTACAAATTGTTGTAAAGAGAGGAAGCCTAAGCCGCAAGCAAGCGTCCAAACTTTAAATTTCGTGGTAAAATTCTGTCCTTATTATGAACTGTAATGCTGAAGCCTTTCTGAATTTTTACCCTTATCAGTTTCATGCACCTACCTGTGGCATATCAAAAAAAAATGTATACGGAGTGGCGGTTGTACATTTGGCTGGGATGGAGGCACATCGAGAGCTCCTCGGTACTCTACGAGTACCCCATGCTGAGGGCAGCATGATCTAAGGGTGGGGGGAGTGTGACACCTCGGTGTTTAACGCCCCAAAGCTTCAACAAATAAATTAATTTAAACTAATATTAAACTGAGAATTCTGCGAAAATTTACATAACATTAATTTAGTGACTACTTCTAATCACCATTTAGAGTGGAAGTCAAGACCTCCACAAGGTGTAATAATGCCACCGTACACATTAAGTGCCATCCGGAATAATATAGCGAAATATAGGCGCTGAGCCGACTTCAGAGGAAGGGGACAGGGAATTTTCCACAGCCTGCAGGTGCATTAAACTAAAGCTAACGACCTGGTGTTGCCGCAGACACGTGTAAGGAATCCGCTGACATCAGCGAAGAGCTGTGTTCAACGCAGGCCTCGAGCCGTCCAAAGTACTATGTAGTTTTGTTAATTACTGGTGAATCGTTGGCGGCAGCACCTGATGGACAACCACCAGGGAAGAACTGGCGCTCTGATCGGTCGGGGGCCAAGAGAGAAGGGAAGGGGCATCACTGGAGGCGATCTTAGAGCAGGGAGTCGTAAAATTGGTTCGGGATGCGGTAGATCATAATTCGGCTCCTCTCTCTACAATTCTCTAATTCTATTGTTCTAGAGCCAAATTCTAAATTTTCAATCATGTGTTAATTTTTAATTCAATTAGTTTTAATCTTTTGTTATCTTAATCTAAATCTCTAATCACAAATGTTCGAAATTAAACAAGTAAGATTTTATTCCGACTTCGCTGTTTTATTTCTAAAGTTCGACCTTTCTCGCCGCGAACTCAAGAACGAAGATCCCTTCTTTTGTCTCCCACTGGGCAAACTACAGGACGGCGGCAGATCACAGTTCGACGTACTGTACGATCATTTTCGAACGATTTGTATTTAAGGTGGACTTAAATTAACTCGATTAACTCGCTAATTTTACACTCACACACACACACACAACAACACACACACACACACACACACACACACACACACACACAGGTTTTAATCAACGATATATATTGTTACTTTAATTACACACCATAACGCATCTATAAAATACGTATCGGTGGTATCTCTAATGAACAAATTAACATGATGATGGCACTGTCGTGCCAAAGATATTGAATTTTTGAGGATAAATTAAAAGGTTTAAGCCTGGAGGCGATCTTAGAGCAGGGAGTCGTAAAATTGGTTCGGGATGCGGTAGATCATAATTCGGCTCCTCTCTCTACAATTCTCTAATTCTATTGTTCTAGAGCCAAATTCTAAATTTTCAATCATGTGTTAATTTTTAATTCAATTAGTTTTAATCTTTTGTTATCTTAATCTAAATCTCTAATCACAAATGTTCGAAATTAAACAAGTAAGATTTTATTCCGACTTCGCTGTTTTATTTCTAAAGTTCGACCTTTCCTCGCCGCGAACTCAAGAACGAAGATCCCTTCTTTTGTCTCCCACTGGGCAAACTACAGGACGGCGGCAGATCACAGTTCGACGTACTGTACGATCATTTTCGAACGATTTGTATTTAAGGTGGACTTAAATTAACTCGATTAACTCGCTAATTTTACACTCACACACACACACACACACACACACACACACACACACACACACACACACACACAGGTTTTAATCAACGATATATATTGTTACTTTAATTACACACCATAACGCATCTATAAAATACGTATCGGTGGTATCTCTAATGAACAAATTAACATGATGATGGCACTGTCGTGCCAAAGATATTGAATTTTGAGGATAAATTAAAAGGTTTAAGCTTTATCACTAAATATAAAAATATTAAAAATTAATGTTCAGGACACATGTGCGAATTCAAATCAAATCTTTTTATTGCGAAGACAATATTTACATTGTATGGCAAACGTCATGGGGTTTTTTAAAATTTCTAACATTCATACAACAATACACACTCAAACATACAATTTTACAGTTACGCCTATTTCATCCATCGCCAATGCTACCCACTTAGTACAGCGGAGTCAGTCTTCTAATTGGGCGGTCTCCCAGTAGAATGCCAAAAACTCACCTGCATTATAAAATGCTTGTGACACCAATAGACGTTTAAAGCGAGTCTTTAACGCCTTAGGCGTTGGGGCATCTTTACTTGAATTGGGCAGTCTGTTGAGGAAATGAAAACCCGCCTGCGAGGGCAGGCGTTCATAAACCACCATTCTGAGTCTCCCAGATCGGTAGTTAGCACTCCCACGTGTCTCATACATGTCTATGTCTTGGCCACTGGTTAAGGCACATTTCCTCATACAAAGAAAGTTGTTTCCAAAATGTAGAGGCACGGCAGAGTCAACAGCTGCAATTTCTTGAAAGCTTCCCTGCACGACTCTCTTAATTTGATTTTGGCGATTATTCGAATTGCTTTTTTTTAAGTCTGAATACTCATTGAAACTGTGTGTTTGCGCAAGCTCCCCAAAGGACCACTCCGTAAGCCAGATGGGGGAAAATCAGTCCATAATACGCCGTAATCAGTACCGGATTCGGGCAGTATTTGGGTAAAGATCTCAGAACAAAAATTCCAGAGCAGACTTTGGCACAAACATAGTCAATATGCTCATTCCAAGTCAGCCCTAGATCAAGGTACATTCCTAGGAATATTGAAGAGCTGACTTCTTTCAGTGTGGCGTCATGTAACAAAATGGTAGGCCACACTGGTTGCCTGCGGTGCGCAAGGCAAAATTCAAAACATTGGTTTTTGAAGAGTTTGTTGTAAGATTGAGGCTGTGAAAGTATTGGACACAGTTTTTGATATCAATAAAAGCCTGTTGTTCCAACACTTCACTTGATGATGCATAGAATAAGAGAGTCGTATCATCGGCAAACTGCACTAATTTTCCATGCAGAAGCGATGATTTAAGATCATTGACGTAAAGCAGGAAAAGCACAGGACTGAGGATGGATCGCTGAGGGACTCCGTAACTCAGTTCTATTTGTTTGGACGACTTACTAGATATATGAACAACTTGGGATCTGTGAGTTAAAAACGAACTAAGCCATTTAAGGGGCACGCCTCAAATACCGTGGGACTCAAGTTTGTCAAGCAGTGTACCGTGGTCAACGCAGTCGGATGCTTTGGACAGGTCTAAGAACACACTCATTGAGTGGTTACGACATTCAATCCCCTCTACAGTCATATCGACAAGACTCACGACTGCGTCCGTTGTCGATTTACCCTTCCTAAATCCAAATTGTTCACTTGAGAGCTGATTGCATTTGTCCAAAAACCGAAGCATTCTTATAAGAAAAATAGCTGTATTCACTACAGACACTGCGACACTTGGGTGGTTGGTTATGATGTTGTCGATAGCCGATTGTGTTGTAGTCGTCACTCTCGTCGGATTTTTGACTAGCAACTCCAGGTCAAATGACCTAAGTAAATCGACTAATCGAATTGTGGAATGGTGAGTGTTATCCAAGGCGTCTACGTTGAGATCTCCCATCACGACAAATTCTTGACGTTGGTTAGTCAGGCATGTCAATAATTTTTCGAATTTAGAAAAAAAGATGTCTTCATTACCACTGGGAGACCTATAAATTCCGATAACGAGTAATTTTGATTGTGCCGTTTGAACTTTGATCCCGACTGCTTCAAAATCTTTTTCGGTTGATTGTTGGATCGGAAAAGGTGTAGATAACAAGGTGTAGATAAAGGCACTGTCGACACCACGACCTTCGCTGTGGAGGTGCGCACGATAATCTGCTGCTTCAGGTGCTGAAAGATTGGAGATGATTCGCCGGCTCCGACGTCATTCGCTCCGGCAATTAGGACACAGCAGCTTCCCGGAAGAGGGGACTGACCGAACTCAACCACACCTAACAGGCCGGCCCCAGGCTTGTACACCTCAAGCACTCTCGTCTTCGCGGTGACGAGGGACTGGACAAGTCCAGCCAAAGAGCGAACATGGCTATCCCCCTCGACAGTCACTGTTGAAAAGACTACTGGCATAACAGATGTCTCGGTGTTGCGTGTTTCTGCTTGGAGTGCTTTTTTGTCGTTTTTGCTTATTTTTATTTTGTTTATGCTTTTTCATGTTAGATTTTTTTAAAGTAGTTATTTTAGGAGTAATAGTTTCAATTACTTCCGCGGTTTTACTCAATATGTCATATTTATTTTGTATTTTTATTGTTTGATTCTTTTTGATTAGTTTGACAAGTTGATTTTAGGCGTATTAGGGTGAGAAACGTCTGGTAATGAGGGTACATCATTACTTGGAGTCGGAGTCGCGGGCTGTGTCAGCGTGACAACAGCTTTACTAGGAGCAGCAGCAGACGAAGGTGTGGACGCCGCGGAAGCGTGAGGTGAGAAGTTCGCAGTCGCAGACGACAGTGAAACATTGTGAAGAGGAACACTGCTAGGTTTGGAGCAGGTCGCTGGAGATAGTGTGGACGAGGAAGTTGACTGCGCGGGGCCCGGAGATTTCATCTGTCGCATCGTGACGGCCTGTGTGTTTCTCATTAACAATTGACAGACGAGTCAAATTTGCATCCGTTTTTATAGACGTACCACAGTTCTTGCCAGTCAGACAGCGCCAATTTATATCCCCTGATTTTAGAGTTCTTTGCTGTCTATATTTGAAATCTTTAAATAAAATGCATGGTTTGCCCGCGGTTGTTTTTGCAACTGTAAAGCCCATTTTCACAATTAAAAGTTTAAAATGCTAAAAGAATTCCTTCATAAATTAATATTAATGCCAATGTTTACTCAATAATAAAGCTATAATTTAACTAAAATATAAAATAAAATTATTTACAATATTTACAAAAGAACTATTAGTAGCAAAATGATAACTGATGAAAGCGAGATTTAAGCCTAGGACCTTAGACTTCAGAATACTGTACGCTACCGATACCTCCAGCAGAGCTGATAAATAAGCTTATCACTCGTGACTGATAAAGTGCGGCGCTCCGTGAAAATAGGGTACGTCAAAATAGGGTATTGCAATAGACACGTCAGTCTTGTTAGTTAATTGTTTGGTTATCTTTGTGGTTCGTGTCTACTTACAGTATAAAATTAGCTGTTTCAATTTACTAAACGTATGGCCAGGTCAACTAATTCTGTAACGTCCAAAACATTAATCACGAATTTTATAAAAACGGTTTAAAATTAAATTTTATCAAGGAACGATATAACCCACTGTTTGTAGTGTGTTATACACCTGTAAGGAATTGTGTGGCCTAATACCTGTCTTCGCCATATGCCTAGTGAGAATTAGTAACTCATTCCTATAGTAATGTGGGAAAGGCGATCGCCATCATCAATGGTGCGAGATGGGAAAGCAGAAGCCGGTAGTGGTAACGGTCAGTAGTCCTATACAATCCAGAGGTCAGTCACTCTCACAACACGTATTCTAACACAGCAGAAGCCGGTAGTGGTAACGGTCAGTAGGTCCTATACAATCCAGAGGTCAGTCACTCTCACAACACGTATTGTAACACAGCAGAAGCCGGTAATGGTAACGGTCAGTAGGCCTATACTATCCAGAGGTCAGTTACTCTCGCAACACGTATTGTAACACAGCAGAAGCCGGTAATGGTAACGGTCAGTAGGCCTATACTATCCAGAGGTCAGTCACTCTCACTACACATATTCTAACATAGCAGAAGCCGGTAGTGGTAGCGGTCAGTAGGCCTATACAATCCATAGGTCAGTCAATCTCATTACACGTATTGTAACACAGCAGAAGCCGGTAGTGGTAACGGTTAGTAGGCCTATACAATCCATAGGTCAGTCAATCTCATTACACGTATTGTAACACAGCAGAAGCCGGTAGTGGTAGCGGTCAGTAGGCCTATACAATCCAGAGGTCAGTCACTCTCACAACACGTATTCTAACAGCCCCAGCGAGAACGAGTGTGTCACAGTCATGTTAAACCTAATTTATTAACTATTATAAAATGTTCCGAATTGAAGGAGGGAACCCTGTACATCGTTTCTTATAGCAGTATCGGAAACAACTCGATTTAATTTACTCTACATGTCAATGCCAATATTTTTTCGTAATTTTTATACATATTCCATGTTATAAAGTGAATAAATAAGGATAGTCCATTGATTTATTAAACATGACATTACGATAACGTCTTTATTTCATGTTTAATAAATCAATATTTTAAAAAAATCCGTACAAATAGCCTTGAAATACATTAGAGATTTTGTAAATACAAATACACTTCCTTTCAATCTTCATTCTAAAAACAAATGCTGATAAGTTTGGACCCCATAAAGATTTTATACAAAGTTGAGGAATGATGGGATCTCCATGTGAAGGTTTAAATGTTGCTCCTAAAGGTTATTATGATATATATAACAGAATTATACGGAAAGTCGGAGAACCAAGTATATAAGAAAAAATGCTGTTAGTTTAAAATACGTGAAAAACAATTGTTTGGTAAAGTCAATAAATAGTAACTTTGATCGTAATGGAAATTTTATACGAAACTTAGGGGCTCCATTTTTTACGTAATGATGTTGTTACAAAGGAATGCATGCAATATCATACTATAAACAAGTGAGCAGAAGATAATTATGATATGCAAAATAAATTGATACATAATGTGGATGGTCCTAAATCTCTAAATGACGCTGTTACAGTAATATTTCTTAAGGGTTTCGTTCCTCATTCCTCAAGGTGTTCATCATTGGGATCTTTTTGACAAATGGTTAGTAACATAAGAGATTCTTAGGGAGTAAATTAGAGCACACTTTATAAAATAACACTAAGTATTAACAATGAAAGTAACAATGACCTAGACGGTTTAAAAGTAATAAATTTAGCAGAAGTTACTAGTAATACAGATGCAGAAAATGTGAAATTGCTCAGATATGCAATTTCCAAAACGACTAAGAAAATGAGTTACAATGATTAGGTAGTACATTTTTTTATAACTGATGGAATATCTGAAGGTGTAAATGAAACGAATGATTTAGATTGAGATTTTATTCATAGAAAACAGGAACAAAATAACCAAATGACGTTATAATACTCAAGTATATATATTACCCTACATATATATAATACCCTACATATATATATTACCCTACATATATATAATACCCTACATATATATATATATATATATATATATATATATATATAGGGGTTATGCAGAAACTAAATGAAGCACATCGCCATAGATGATGTACGTTATTGTTGTCATCTTTCTGATGTTTTCCATAAGGCAATGTAAAAATGTTATATGTTAAAGTCTTATATTTCTACAAACATTCATATCTTGTTCATGTTGAGTTAAGATCCCATTATTCTGCCTCGTAGTTCAGCATCTGGGATCTGACCCTCTTAGGGTGCCTAAGGGAAGGTGAATTGGAGCTAAATTCAACGTAGAATAAAACCATCCCACCATAACTACTTTATATACAAGCACTTTCTATGGTTAATACCGCAGTCATTAAGCTAAACCCTCCAGAAGCATGTTCCAGTTATATTGTCCTCTTTTTTTGGTCCACTTATACATATAAGTTAACAGCTTATAAAAATTAAATATGTACAATCAAAATACGAATCATAATTTGACAGATAAATATTTACAAATACAACTGAACCAGGCTTCATACTAAATAGTACTTAGTTTTTTAAATACTTTTACGCAATAAATAATTTTTAAATTACGCAATAAATTTTAAAAGCTAAAAAGAATATATTTATATTTTATTTTAAATTATGTGTATATTTAGGTATAAAAAATTATAAAATATTTTGTAATCAAGATTAATATTACATTTATCGTTTGGTTTTGTTATAATTGTATCCAAACGCTAACAACTCTAGTTATACTCGTATTTGGCCCAGCAGTTCGCCTTCAGCAGGTTAGAATCAAGCAGGGCCCAGAAAATCCAGAATACGGTTGGAGACCCCTGGTGCTGTTTAATGAAAAAGTTTAAACAATACACTACGGTGTTTCTAATGTTTTAAACTTGAGCACGTAAGATTCTTAAGTGTATTTTTCATTAAAAAGCAGTAGATTAGATTATGGTATTATCTGTTGGGGTGGGACATATGATATAAATTTTAAACCAGTTTTTACACAACAAACAAAATTTATTTAAAAAAATAAATAAATAAATTTAATTAAACGAAAAAGTAAGTTTGAACAATCATGGCCTTTATTTGCACATTTAAGAATCCTCCCTCTAAAATACATGTTTGTATATAACGTATTAAAATCTTTTTACTTGAAAAGTGCGAAATTAAATTAATTAAATAATTGTAAAACAGAAAAATTTAGGTACAAAGAATGTTAGGAAGCACCCAAGCCAAATTTGACATTCTTACAAAAACTGATTGTTTTTTGGTTTCTAGAATGTCTAATATTACGTCGTAAAGCATCGAAAATTGTTCAAATGCCTAGCTGTTAATAAAAAATTTAAGTTTTGGCATTTAAAAAGATTATATTAATCACCTTATTATACCCCCTAGGAGATAGCGAGTGCATCATATCCATCTGTTGTTGCTTTCAATTTACAAATGAAATCTTTTCTCTTTAATTTAAACAAACAAAACTTTATTTCAAGCGGCATGGTTTGTTCAAGTAGTATTGCTACAATTGCATTTCAATTAGTGGGATTGTATGTCCTTAAATAAAACATTCTTTGCTCAAAATGTTTAATGATGGAGAAAGAACCTCTCTACACATGCTTTGACTTTGAGCCCCTATGTTTTAGAAAGTAAATTTATATTGGATACGTATAACTATATGTATTTATACTAGAATAGGTGTATTGCATTTAAACTTGTATATAGTTTTTTTTCTGTGTATAATTATAATAATTTTTGATATTTTAAAGTTTAATTGCAGTGTTAATGTTAAGACTAATTTTAAATTAATGTTATTGCCATCTGTGTTTGTTAAGTTTGTATCAGATTATTGTACTTGTGGTGGCTTGTAAATACTTTCGGAAAATATATTTAATATTATATTCTATTCTATTTATTTTTCTTTACATACACTTTTTTAATTGCTGTACACAAAACCGACTGATTAAAAAAAACATTGAAGCGGAGTCGGATGGTTGATTAGGTTAAACAATTCATTCATTGGGGTCTTTTTAAATCCCTACATGTTTTTGATTAATTTGGTGTAAAAATTATTGATTTCTGCTTAGTAGTTTTGAAAAAGTTTTTCTAAAGAGATGTACAAAGAATTTTTCGCTCAGCCTCTCACTGATATTGTAGGTAGGTTAGTATTTGTTATAGTGATTCTGCTTCAAAACTGTGGCACGTATTTGTTTTGATACGGTTGGCAGTAGTGATTTGCCAGATATTATTCAGTTGTCTGCTACAAAAACGAATTGTTTACATTCACTGTTAGAAAGGTTAGTTGTGATTTGTGTTTCAAATTTTGGTGCGTTTTGATTTTGTTTTTGTGTGTTTTTACTATAAAATAAAACAATTTATTGGACAAATTATGCCCAGAATAACAAACAAACCATTCAAACAGAGGCCTAAAAGGTTTATAGGCAAGCCTTAACCATCCTATAAACACTGAACGTACTCTTGAATGTACCCATGAATGCCATTCTAGGCCTAGGCCTACAAGTAACACCGACAACATTGAAGAACACTCAAGGATAAATTCCTCAAACCCAAAGGTAGGGTCTAATGTAGCTAAATATGAGTTGTGTAATGATAACAATGGAACTAATGACATTGTAAATTTGAAGAACCTACAAGCACTGCTTACAAAAATCGCAAGGTGTGTGAAGTGTCAGGGCCCGCTTTCCATTTATACAAGTAGCCGCTTTGGTCTTAGTGTTAGAATGTTCAATGCAGCGATTGTCAGTTTGAGGTTTCATCAAAGAACTCATCTATCTTATCTAACTCTAAAAAGTTAGAAGTAAATGCTAGAACTGCTTATATGCATTTCGATGTATAGAGAGATGAGAAGAATCCGCAAAGACCTTTTGCGGCATAATGAATCTGCCTAAGCCTCCCTCCTTCAAGTAGTATACCAGGCTTTTATGCCAAGCTGAAAAAGAGGTTTGTGCTAGGAGCATGAAAGATGCTGTTGAAGAATGTGTGGAAGAGAATGCTGGGATAGAGATCTTACAGTAATATTCGATGGCTCATGGCAGCGGAGAGGACATGCCTAATTAAATGGTATTGTGAGTGCGATTGGGGTAAACAACGGCAAAGTGATTGATACTAAAGTTCTAACAAAATCCTGCAGATGTAAAGAACGATAAGAGAACATACATGAAGACAACTGTGTAGCTAATTATTCGGGGGTTATTTGTGGAATGTATGTACGTGGTGTGCAGGAAATGTTTCGTGAATCACAAGAAAATTACAATGTGCGTTATAAATACTACCGTGGAGATGGCGACAGTGCATCATATCCATCTGTTGTTGCTGACTTTTCAATTGAAAAATTAGAATGTGTGAGCCATGTCCAGAAAAGGATGGGGACTGTCCGGAAAATTCGAAACTAAATGTGGCAAGAATCTCTGAAATGATGGGAATTAAGACAATCGGAGGGCGGGGCCGTCTTACGGATGCAGTGATAGATGAAGTACAAATTTATTATGGTCTGGCCATTAGAAGAAATGTGTTAACTACTGTGGAAGACATGAAAAGTGCAGTGTGGGCTACATATTTCCACCTAATATTTTCAAATTACGAACTCGCTCATGCATTGTGTCCACACGGGGAAAATAGCTGGTGTAAGTATCAGAAGGTAAATCCAAAAAGTGAAATTTACGACCACAGTGAAAATACTCACTTTCCTACAGTTATAACGGAAAGGATAAAGCCCATTTTCCGAGACTTATCTAATCCAGAACAGCTCCGTAGGTGTCTTCATGGAGGTACACAAAATCCTTCAGAGTCCCTGAAAAATATTATTTGGTCCAGTTTACCAAAAACAACTTTTGTTATGCGGGAAACCATTGAATTAGGGGAATATGAGGCAATTGCAAGTTTTCAATGAAGGAAACCTTAAAAAGTGTGCACTTTTAAAACAGTTGGGAGAGTCCCCTGGTAGCAACTGCGTGGCTGCGATGAAGTGTGCTGATGAAGTAAGGATAAGGAAAGCGGACAAGTCGATTAAAGAAATCGAAAAAAAGGTGCCAACAGGTACAGGTTTCTCTTGGTAAGGTCTTCCTTAGCCAAAAATAAGATTATATGACTTGTTTGAAGAAGCAGAAGACCCAGACAGACCATCATATAGGCCAAGAATTTACTGGTAAAATTTATTAAAAGTATTTACTATTCATGAGCATAGTCTTTGTTTTTTTGCGTTTTCCGAAAGTTTGTTTTTTGAAAGTTTAGGTACATGTTTCTCAGAAACCATAAGTTTTGTTTTTCTGTACAGGTTACATATAGCTCTTTAAATTGACTGAAGGGTTTTACAAAATACAAAGAATATTTTTAATTATAACATATAAAGTACATTTTAGCATACATTTTTTATATATTTATAAAAATATTCATAAAAAATTTTTTTTCACGCCATTCATTCAATTTAAAGTTTTTAGTGTAAGATACAAAATTAAATAAAATAGTATAATATCTTTTGTAGTTTCTGATAAACATGTACTTAAAGTTAACCAAACTAACATGGGCGAGATACAACCATCCAGCACCCCACTGTTCTGTTAATATTCTTCGTCTACAAATTGTTCTTTCTTCGAAGAAAATTAATATTTTCTATATTTTTAAACATCCTTTAAGTTAACAATTATTAACAAATTTATTGGAACTGTCCCAGTCCAATAGGCCTATTATATAATTTAGTAAATATTTAGCCTACTAATTTAGTAAAACTTGACTATCTATCACACTGATGCACAAACCTAAAACTTTATAAGTCAATTGGCAAACTACTTACAAGTATAAAAGCTTATTATTGCTTATAACATTTTAACGCGGCCGACGAATGATCTTTTCGTGGCTCAGTTCCTATTGAATTGGATACAATGTTTTGCTAGATCCATTAGTTTTTTCCGCGGCCTTAAAAGCCCTGCCGATAACAAAACAAAATTCGGCACCTGAAAAGGTGACCCTTGCACACCCTCACACGTGCAGTCCGGCCTACCTGTCATCATTGTGCTGATGACTCACGTAGCGGGTCTTAGTCTGCAAAACATATATTTTCTATCGTTGATAGTTTAGGTTAATAATTTTATAATTTTTTTAAATCAGCATGTTATTTCATGAAAGAAGAGTCCGAACACGAAATGACTGCGAGTCCTTACGTATCGTAGAAATAAAGGGGTCATGAAGGAGACAGGATTTTTCCGGAACGTTTGCCATCGTTCAGTGAAAAAATCAGTAACACTACGTTTCGAGATCTGCTGCAATCTGATTTCTTCCTCAGGTAAATAACTAACCTAATACATAATTACAAACTAGGTTAAAATAAACAAATCATATCAAAGCGTTGTAAGCACGCCTATGTCCAGGAATCACAACCGCCATGTTGTGTGTCAATTTCACTAACTCTAAACTTAATAAAAACTATACACAACATTAATCATTAAAGCTGAACTACAGAATACAGGTCACAATACCTCTGCATTCGTCTACCAACCACCTACGACTGACCAGAGGACTATAGGTAATGGCAATCGTCACGGCAGAAAGAAAGTCTTTCTAGTTATCTTTGCCTCTTTTCTCACATTCATGTATGTCTCTTCCTCTGGTTAAGAAACATTTATAAAAACAATGTAAGGTAATGTGTGTTTTAAGGTTTCTAAGATATAGAGACATGGCAAGGTCAACAGTTGCAAATTTATAAACGCTGCCCTGCACGAATCTCTGAAGTTTAAATTAGCGATAATGCGAATAGCTTATTTTTGTAAATTGAAAACTCTCATAAAATGTTTTGTTTGCACAGGCTCCCCACAAAACGATTCCATACGAAAGGTGTAAGTGACTCGGGCAATATTTTGACAAAGATCTTAAGACATAAACTCCTGAGGATAATCTGGCACAAACATGATCAATCTATTTCAACCCTCGATCAAATTGTATTCCAAGGAATTTTGAATAATAGACTTCCACCAATAAGTTATCTGCAATTATAACAGCAGGATCTCTTTCAATGTCTGTAGAGCGCATGGAAAAGTGTATTTGATGATTGAGGATATTTAAATGTTGGACACAAATTGTTGGGTTTAATAAGGGTCTGTATTTCTAAATTTTGTTTTGTGCTTCCTCTAAAACATATAGTCTTGTCATCTGCGTACTGCACAAGCTTCCATGCAGTAGTGATGATTCAATGTCATTAACATATATCAGGAAAAGAATTGGACAGAGTATTGATACCTAGGGAACTCCATAGCTCAGTGCAGTAGGTTTTGATATTTGATTCGAAATTTGGATGACCTGTGTTCTATGGTTTAGGAATGAACTAATCCATAAAAGCAGCACAGATCGAATGCCGTGGCATTCTAATTTGTCAAGCAGTGTTTTGTGGTCAACACAGTCAAATGCTTTCGAAAGGTAAAGAAATACACTTGTGTGTTAATTATGACCTTCAATTCCAACCACAACCATATCGATAAGATTCAATATAGCGTCAATTGTCGAATTTCTCTTTCTGCAACCAAAATTAGTCGTATTAAAGCTGGTTGTGCTTGTTCTAAACTATAGCATTTTTGAAAAAAAGAGTTTTTCGAATATTTTGCTTAATACAGGCAAAGTAGACACAGGCTGATAGTTATTTACTGAATTGGGGTTACCTTTCTTATAAATTGGATGCATTGTTGCCTCTTTTAGGAGAGAGGGGACTCCTGTTTGAAAAGACAGATAACTAATTTGGTCAGTAGCTTCACTATATGCTTTGAGCATTTTTTTATGAGGCACATTGATATCAAATTAATGCCATTAGACTTAATTTGAATTATTTGATTATTCTATTCCTCAAATACAGGAGCCAGCGCCAATGAGGTTGCTGGGATCTGTCTGCGCCTGGGGTTTCCTTGTGGAAGTGAAGAACGAGGATCTCGCCCCACCAGCAACAGTGCAGAAAATCTATTAATCTCGCTAGCGACCTCTGAGACATCACTCACAAGTCTATCCCCTATTTGGACTTTTATTTAATTATATATTCGTCACTTTTGTTGTCCCAGACAGGTATGGTAATATTTTTGGGAAAAAGAATTAATTTAGAAACATCATATGCTTTCGCAGCAATAATCACTTTCCTGTAAGTTAACACAAGTTCTGTCCATTTCATCTTCAGCGCAGTGGCTCAAAATCTATAAGTTTGTTTTATGTTAA
Organism: Homalodisca vitripennis; assembly: GCF_021130785.1. Classification (NCBI taxonomy): domain Eukaryota; kingdom Metazoa; phylum Arthropoda; class Insecta; order Hemiptera; family Cicadellidae; genus Homalodisca; species Homalodisca vitripennis. The sequence goes on from NW_025779756.1 coordinate 26,309, forward strand.
AACTTATTCTATGAAAAAGAATGAAAATATCGTATGAAAATTTAAGCAGTAGGTTATTAAATAAAACTTTATTAGTTTCAAACTGAAATTAATACGAATTTGTTTGTCTCCTTACGAAAACATGGTGGTAAAAGTTTATGAAATGGAATAGATTAAGCTTCTAACGTTGAACAGAGCTAGAAAACTCAAAAGATGTATCTAAGGACTTTTGAAATAATATCCCTTCGCTAGTTGTTTATCAACTGTGAAAGCTTCAGCGTATCGCTAGTTACTTACGAAATATTATATTGAATGTCTAGGGTAACTGATTATTGAGGTCTCGCAGCTGTCTATTGCCTGCTCGGACTGTGATACTACCTGCTCGTCATAACAGCTAACTTTTTGCTCTTTCCCAGTGGCAGAAGTAGCAAAACTCTTGAAAAATAATTTAAAATAATTTTCAATAGTCGGTAATAGTAAGTTTATTGTAAAATGTATCGTTATTTTATTACTTTAGGTACTCCTTAAGAGTGGAATTTCTTTCTTTAAAATTTTCTTTCCCAAAATGGGTCTGATTGTAAGTGACAAAATAACTTGTGAAATTTAACATTTCATTTTGTTCTTGTTGTTTTTCAATATATATTAATCGTAATAAAACTTCTCCCTGGCTATCTACGTATTTTGAAAATTATCGGTTATAAACATTGCCCTGGCCAACACCCACATTAAAGTAACGCAACATACGTTTGTAACGTTATTAGTGTAACCCAATTGTTTATGCAATCTAGTTTTCTTGTAGTCTATGAGTACAGATATAAAACCTTTTCTTTATTAAGTTGTGTATTCATCAATAACAAAAAACATTTCTTTGTTCCTTGACTTGCACTTCTCGTTTATTAAAAAATGATATTTCATTTTCGTCAAGTTACTTATTTCATTAGAATGACGGTAGGTTGGTGGCTTGTATGGTTGTGGTGGTACTAGAGACTGGAGTGATTATACCATGTAAAGTTAGATTATGAACCACTATGTATGTATATGTGTGTATATATATATATATATATACATATATATTGACTATAGTGTGAAAGGTTCGATCGGCAATTCAAAACACTCAAATGAAGTAACTTCTTTGTAATAGTTATAAACATTAATTAAAATCAGAAGTATCTTATTACACATAACAATGTAATATTGATCTTGGAGTAATTTTAATTATCGTTTCTAAAACAAGTTAGATCCAATGATTCTAATGACAAACATGTACTTGAATATTATTCTTAAAATTGTTAATATTCAGATAAATTCCGTAAACATATTAAGCTTGAAGAAATGTCTCACTTTTAATAATTAAAACAATTATATTTTACAAACTACTCAAAGAGAGATTTGTCTCTTTCAATATATAAACATTTAAAATGATCAAAATCTGCAAGGAGAGAATGTTCTCTTTCAAAATTTAAAGTTACATTTAATCTTTACGTAATAATACCGGAATAAATTATGTATATTCTATGGAAATTTTAAACGCATCTTTTCTATAACAAAATATTAATTTTATCTGTTTAAATAGTTTTTAAACTGATTGTTTTTAAATAAAGTATTTTGAAAATTTAAATAAAACGTATTAATTTTATTTATTTTAACTCCGATATTACCTATGTTACTTCTTAGATGCATAATTCTGAACTTACATAATTATTAGGCACTGACACAAGACACTTTTACGCCTAAAGCATTTTTTTCCACACATACTAGTTGATAGGCTTGGCCCTATCGTGTAACACGCAGTCAACGACGCTCCGCAGTTTAAATTAATTTAAAGCTGTTTTAATTTTCAGTTTTAATATTTAGAATACGCTTGTTTATTACTTTTGCTTTTAAATTGAATTTGGACGATTGATATCTTTGTAAGTAAAATATACATAAGTAATAACCAAACTAACAAGGTTATGCCTGCATTTAGACACGTGTTATTGACGTAACTACGGAGCGTCGCGCTTTACGAACAAGACGTAGTGAAACAATGTCATCTAGTAGCAACTGTAGCTGAAGCGGAAAAGCCCCAGCCATCCAAGTTGACTTGCTCGGGATCGATTACTACCATATGTATTTCTCTTTTTGCCATACTGAGGAATAGAGATTTAACTGAGAAATCTTTTAAAATAAATTGTTGTGATTTAAAAACCACTTTTTAACTTTTTAAATTTGGTTATTATTTCAAGATTTATTTATTAATATATTTAATCATTATCAGTGTCTTTTACTTTGTTATTTTATTATCTATATTCTATTTCCTGGTACAGTATTTGTTAAAATTGTATTTTAGTTATTATATTTATCTCTACAATTCGATTTTAATAATATGTTTAAAATTGAAAAAACAAAGACCACTCCGACGACCGCGCCGCCAGGACCCGACACTCCAAGATCTGGCTCACCGACTGCATCCGTCTCAACATCAGTGCCTGACGGTAAAACCTGCACTCGACACACCGGGAACAACTTGCACAGGGCCTGCCCATTCCACCCCTGGCCAGGTATCCGTGCTGAACGTCACCCCGAGTAGGGGGCTCCCGTATGGTGCCCTGGCTAGGATGATTGTGATGGATGCATCGGAGAGACCTCTCAAGACATCTGACATGGCGATTCCAACAGTCTCCTCCTCTCCCACCATTAACCAGGAGCCATCTGCTGTCACTCCTCAGAACCAACACTCCGGAAGACTGCAGCACATTTCGTACGCTGAAGCTGTGAGGAAATACCCTGTGCTGGACAGTGGCGTTAAATCCGGATCTCTTGCAGCCGTGCCACAGGAAGTTAATGTAGGTCAAGCTCCTTCGATGCCACCTGGAGTCGAGAGTTTTGAATTAAATATGCCTTTATTCAAGAGGCGGAGTTAGGGCTATTTAGCCCTCTCTACCACTCAACCTCACATAATATACAGATATATATATATATATATATATATATATATAATATATATATATATATATATATATGTACATATATATACATATATATATATACATATGTACATATGTATTGTTTTGCTGGTGCCAAGGAAGCCTCCGAGCACACATCGCCAACTATACGACAGACTGACTCGCAATCGACTTGTTTAATGAACCCACTTTTCGGGAAAGCCAGCTCAAATCGGTGAAAACAAAAAATAAATACACTAATGACTCACTACTACTGCTTCATAAAAATGCCCAATTAGCAACTAACAAATTGAAAGAACTCAGCTTATGGCTGAAGAAATTAAAACAGATATTCTCGTTGCAACCGAGAACGGTTTCAACAGCGAAAATATTGGTCTGTGCAAAATTATAAACAGGCAAACGCATTCTGCAGACAGGTCTCTAAGGGAGGCGGTATTGCAATTCTCTTAAAAAAATTGTATCTTCATTAACTTTATAATCAAAAAAGTCTGAAAAACATTTTAAAACAGTTGCCGTTAAACTTGAAACAAATAAATCAAAATTACTCGTCTTAGGAATATGCAGGTCTTCTGAAGGAAATGAAGACGTTTTCTTTTCTGATTTGGAAGCTTTACTAACGGACTGGGTAAATAAAACAATTACATTCTGATGGGTGATTTTAATGCACCCATCTAACAAGCGTTTAGTCGATTTGCTAAGGTCATTTCATCTTGAACTGTTAGTGAAATCTCCAACGAGAGTAACTGCTATCATACATCTGGCTATTGAGAATATTATTACTAATATCATTAATGTCGCAGTGTCCGTGGTGAATACAGGAATCTCTGACCACCATGGCCAAGAGGCTATTAACAGAGGTAAATTATTCAAAAAAAGAACCGAAAGTTCCAAAAACTATAAGAGACACAAACCAAGGAAATATTGCTCTCCTCAACGCCTCCCTTTCCAAAGAAAAATGGGATTTTCTAATTTCGATACAACCGGTAGAACAGCAGTTAAACATTTTTAATTAATATTTAAATTTCCATTTCAATACCTGCTGTACTTCAAAACAGTTAAAATTTGTACAAAGAAGATACAAAATACTTGGATTACAAAGGTATCCTTGTTTCAGGGAAAAACTTAAGTTGTTTTCAGAAATCAATAGAGCTACGACCAACGAACAATTTAAAGCCTTTTTCGAGTTTACAAAAGAACTTACAGGAAAGTGATTATTGGTGCGAAAGCATATGATGTTTCTAAATTAATTCTTTTTCCCAAAAATATTACCAAAACTGTCTGGGACAACAAAAGTGACAAATATATAATTAAATAAAATTCCAAATAGGGGATAGACTTGTGAGTGATGTCTCAGAGGTCGCTAGCGAGATTAATAGATTTTCTGCCTCTGTTGCTGGTGGGCGAGATCCTCGTTCTTCACTTCCACAAGGAAACCCCAGGCGCAGACAGATCCCAGCAACCTCATTGGCGCTGGCTCCTGTATTTGAGGAATAGATTAATCAAATAATTCAAATTAAGTCTAATGACATTAATTTGATATCAATGTGCCTCATAAAAAAATGCTCAAAGCATATAGTGAAGCTACTGACCAAATTAGTTATCTGTCTTTTCAAACAGGAGTCCCCTCTCTCCTAAAAGAGGCAACAATGCATCCAATTTATAAGAAAGGTAACCCCAATTCAGTAAATAACTATCAGCCTGTGTCTACTTTGCCTGTATTAAGCAAAATATTCGAAAAAACTCTTTTTTTCAAGAATGCTATAGTTTAGAACAAGCACAACCAGCTTTAAGACGACCAATTTTGGTTGCAGAAAGAGAAATTCGACAATTGACGCTATATTGAATCTTATCGATATGGTTGTGGTTGGAATTGAAGGTCATAATTAACACACAAGTGTATTTCTTTACCTTTCTAAAGCATTTGACTGTGTTGACCACAAAACACTGCTTGACAAATTAGAATCCCACGGCATTCGATCTGTGCTGCTTTTATGGATTAGTTCATTCCTAAACCATAGAACACAGGTCATCCAAATTTCGAATCAAATATCAAAACCTACTGCACTGAGCTATGGAGTTCCCTAGGTATCAATACTCTGTCCAATTCTTTTCCTGATATATGTTAATGACATTGAATCATCACTACTGCATGGAAGCTTGTGCAGTACGCAGATGACAAGACTCTATGTTTTAGAGGAAGCACAAAACAACATTTAGAAATACAGACCCTTATTAAACCTAACAATTTGTGTCCAACATTTCAATAGCCTCAATCATCAAATACACTTTTCCATGCGCTCTACAGACATTGAAAGAGGTCCTGCTGTTATAATTGCAGATAACTTATTGGTGGAAGTCTATTATTCAAAGTTCCTTGGAATACAATTTGATCGAGGGTTGAAATAGAAAAATCACTTTGATCATGTTTGTGCCAGATTATCCTCAGGAGTTTATGTCTTAAGATCTTTGTCAAAATATTGCCCGAGTCACTTACACCTTTCGTATGGAATCGTTTTGTGGGGAGCCTGTGCAAACAAACATTTTATGAGAGTTTTCAATTTACAAAAATAAGCTATTCGCATTATCGCTAATTTAAACTTCAGAGAGTCGTGCAGGACAGCGTTTATAAATTTGCAACTGTTGACCTTGCCATGTCTCTATATCTTAGAAACCTTAAAACACACATTACCTTACATTGTTTTTATAAATGTGTCTTAACCAGAGGAAGAGACATACATGAATATGAGACAAGAGGCAAAGATAACTAGAAAGACTTTCTTTCTGCCGTGACGATTGCCATTACCTATAGTCCTCTGGTCAGTCGTAGGTGGTTGGTAGACGAATGCAGAGGTATTGTGACCTGTATTCTGTAGTTCAGTTTTAATGATTAATGTTGTGTATAGTTTTTATTAAGTTTAGAGTTAGTGAAATTGACACACAACATGGCGGTTGTGATTCCTGACATAGGCGTGCTACAACGCTTTGATATGATTTGTTTATTTTAACCTAGTTTGTAATTATGTATTAGGTTAGTTATTTACCTGAGGAAGAAATCAGATTGCAGCAGATCTCGAAACGTAGTGTTACTGATTTTTTTCACTGAACGATGGCAAATGTCCGGAAAAATCCTGTCTCCTTCATGACCCCTTTATTTCTACGATACGTAAGGACTCGCAGTCATTTCGTGTTCGGACTCTTCTTTCATGAAATAACATGCAATTTCAAAAATTATAAAATTATCAACCTAACTATCAACGATAGAAAATATATGTTTTGCAGACTAAGACCCGCTACGTGAGTCATCAGCACAATGATGACAGGTAGGCCGGACTGCACGTGTGAGGGTGTGCAAGGGTCGCCTTTTCAGGTGCCGAATTTTGTTTTGTTATCGGCAGGGCTTTTAAGGCTGCGGAAAAAATAATGGATCTAGCAAAACATTGTATCCAATTCAATAGGAACTGAGCCACGAAAAGATCATTCGTCGGCCGCGTTAAAATGTTATAAGCAATAATAAGCTTTTATACTTGTAAGTAGTTTGCCAATTGACTTATAAAGTTTTAGGTTTGTGCATCAGTGTGATAGATAGTCAAGTTTTACTAAATTAGTAGGCTAAACATTTAGTAAATTATATACTAGGCCTATTGGACTGGGACAGTTCCAATAAATTTGTTAATAATTGTTAACTTAAAAAGGATGTTTAAAAATATAGAAAATATTAATTTTCTTCGAAGAAAGAACAATTTGTAGACGAAGAATATTAACAGAACAGTGGGGTGCTGGATGGTTGTATCTCGCCCATGTTAGTTTGGTTAACTTTAAGTACATGTTTATCAGAAACTACAAAAGATATTATACTATTTTATTTAATTTTGTATCTTACACTAAAAACTTTAAATTGAATGAATGGCGTGAAAAAAAATTTTTATGAATATTTTTATAAATATATAAAAAATGTATGCTAAAATGTACTTTATATGTTATAATTAAAAATATTCTTTGTATTTTGTAAAACCCTTCAGTCAATTTAAAGAGCTATATGTAACCTATACAGAAAAACAAAACTTATGGTTTCTGAGAAACATGTACCTAAACTTTCAAAAAACAAACTTTCGGAAAACGCAAAAAAACAAAGACTATGCTCATGAATAGTAAATACTTTTAATAAATTTTACCAGTAAATTCTTGGCCTATATGATGGTCTGTCTGGGTCTTCTGCTTCTTCAAACAAGTCATCTAATCTTATTTTGGCTAAGGAAGACCTTACCAAGAGAACCTGTACCTGTTGGCACCTTTTTTTTCGATTTCTTTAATCGACTTGTCCGCTTTCCTTATCCTTACTTCATCAGCACACTTCATCGCAGCCACGCAGTTGCTACCAGGGGACTCTCCCAACTGTTTTAAAAGTGCACACTTTTTAAGGTTTCCTTCATTGAAACTTGCAATTGCCTCATATTCCCCTAATTCAAGGGTTTCCCGCATAACAAAAGTTGTTTTTGGTAAACTGGACCAAATAATATTTTTCAGGGACTCTGAAGGATTTTGTGTACCTCCATGAAGACACCTACGGAGCTGTTCTGGATTAGATAAGTCTCGGAAAATGGGCTTTATCCTTTCCGTTATAACTGTAGGAAAGTGAGTATTTTCACTGTGGTCGTAAATTTCACTTTTTGCAATTACCTTCTGATACTTACACCAGCTATTTTCCCCGTGTGGACACAACGCATGAGCGAGTTCGTAATTTGAAAATATTAGGTGGAAATATGTAGCCCACACTGCACTTTTCATGTCTTCCACAGTAGTTAACACATTTCTTCTAATGGCCAGACCATAATAAATTTGTACTTCATCTATCACTGCATCCGTAAGACGGCCCCGCCCTCCGATTGTCTTAATTCCCATCATTTCAGAGATTCTTGCCACATTTAGTTTCGAATTTTCGTAGCCGTGTCCCCATCCTTTTCTGGACATGGCTCACACATTCTAATTTTTCAATTGAAAAGTCAGCAACAACAGATGGATATGATGCACTGTCGCCATCTCCTCGGTAGTATTTATAACGCACATTGTAATTTTCTTGTGATTCACGAAACATTTCCTGCACACCACGTACATACATTCCACAAATAACCCCCGAATAATTAGCTACACAGATGTCTTCATGTATGTTCTCTAATCGTTCTTTACATCTGCAGGATTTTTTTAGAACTTTAGCATCAATCACTTTGCCGTTGTTTACCCCAATCGCACTCACAATACCATTTAATTAGGCATGTCCTCTCCGCTGCCATGAGCCATCGAATATTACTGTAAGATCTCTATCCCCACCATTCTCTTCCACACATTCTTCAACAGCATCTTTCATGCTCCTAGCACAAACCTCTTTTTCAGCTTGGCATAAAAGCCTGGTATACTACTTAAAGGAGGGAAGCTTAGGCAGATTCATTATGCCGCAAAAGGTCTTTGCGGATTCCTCTCATCTCTCTATACATCGAAATGCATATAAGCAGTTCTAGCATTTACTTCTGACTTTTTAGAGTTAGATAAGATAGATGAGTTCTTTGATGAAACCTCAAACTGACAATCGCTGCATTGAACATTCTAACACTAAGACCAAAGCGGCTACTTGGATAAATGGAAAGCGGGCCCTGACACTTCACACACCTTGCGATTTTTGTAAGCAGTGCTTGTAGGTTCTTCAAATTTACAATGTCATTAGTTCCATTGTTATCATTACACAACTCATATTTAGCTAGATTAGACCCTACCTTTGGGTTTGAGGAATTTATCCTTGAGTGTTCTTCAATGTTGTCGGTGTTACTTGTAGGCCTAGGCCTAGAATGGCCTTCATGGGTACATTCAAGAGTACGTTCAGTGTTTATAGGATGGTAAGGCTTGCCTATAAACCTTTTAGGCCTCTGTTTGAATGGTTTGTTTGTTTCCTGGGCATAATTTGTCCAATAAATTGTTTTATTTTATAGTAAAACACACAAAAACAAAATCAAAACGCACCAAAATTTGAAACACAAATCACAACTAACCTTTCTAACAGTGAATGTAAACAATTCGTTTTTGTAGCAGACAACTGAATAATATCTGGCAAATCACTACTGCCAACCGTATCAAAACAAATACGTGCCACAGTTTTGAAGCAGAATCACTATAACAAATACTAACCTACCTACAATATCAGTGAGCAGCTGAGCGAAAAATTCTTTGTACATCTCTTTAGAAAAACATTTTCAAAACTACTAAGCAGAAATCAATAATTTTTACACCAAATTAATCAAAAACATGTAGGGATTTAAAAAGACCCCAATGAATGAATTGTTTAACCTAATCAACCATCCGACTCCGCTTCAATGTTCTTTTTAATCAGTCGGTTTTGTGTACAGCAATTAAAAAAATGTATGTAAAGAAAAATAAATAGAATAGAATAGAATATTAAATATATTTTCCGAAAGTATTTACAAGCCACCACAAGTACAATAATCTGATACAAACTTAACAAAAACAGATGGCAATAACATTAATTTAAAATTAGTCTTAACATTAACACTGCAATTAAACTTTAAAATATCCAAAATTATTATAATTATACACAGAAAAAAACTATATACAAGTTTAAATGCAATACACCTATTCTAGTATAAATACATATAGTTATACGTATCCAATATAAATTTACTTTCTAAAACATAGGGGCTCAAAGTCAAACCCTGTGTAGAGAGGTTCTTTCTCCATCATTAAACATTTTGAGCAAAGAATGTTTTATTTAAGGACATAAAATCCCACTAATTGAAATGCAATTGTGGCAATACCACTTGAACAAACCATGCCGCTTGAAATAAAGTTTTGTTTGTTTAAATTAAAGAGAAAATATTTCATTTGTAAATTGAAAGCAACAACAGATGGATATGATGCACTCGCTATCTCCTAGGGGGTATAATAAGGTGATTAATATCATCTTTTTAAATGCCAAAACTTAAATTTTTTATTAACAGCTAGGCATTTGAACAATTTACGATGCTTTACGACGTAATATTAGACATTCTAGGAACCAAAAAACAATCAGTTTTTGTAAAAATGTCAAATTTGGCTTGGGTGCTTCCTAACATTCTTTGTACCTAAATTTTTCTGTTTTACAATTATTTAATTAATTTAATTTCGCACTTTTCAAGTAAAAAGATTTTAATACGTTATATACAAACATGTATTTTAGAGGGAGGATTCTTAAATGTGCAAATAAAGGCCATGATTGTTCAAACTTACTTTTTCGTTTAATTAAATTTATTTATTTATTTTTTTAACTAAATTTTGTTTGTTGTGTAAAAACTGGTTTAAAATTTATATCATAAGTCCCACCCCAACAGATAATACCATAATCTAATCTACTGCTTTTTAATGAAAAATACACTTAAGAATCTTACGTGCTCAAGTTTAAAACATTAGAAACACCGTAGTGTATTGTTTAACTTTTTCATTAAACAGCACCAGGGGTCTCCAACCGTATTCTGGATTTTCTGGGCCCTGCTTGATTCTAACCTGCTGAAGGCGAACTGCTGGGCCAAATATAACTAGAGTTGTTAGCGTTTGGATACAATTATAACAAAACCAAACTATAAATGTAATATTAATCTTGTTTACAAAATATTTTATAATTTTTATACCTAAATATACACATAATTTAAAATAAAATATAAATATATTCTTTTTAGCTTTTAAAATTTATTGCGTAATTTAAAAATTATTTATTGCGTAAAATTATTTAACCCTAGAAAGGTACCGTTATTTTTTTAATCTCTTATATATATATTTATGCGTAATTTTTACTCATTTACTAAAGAAAAGTACATTACTGGCAGTGAATGTAAATGGTAATCAATTAAAGTCACATTTACATTGTATCTATAAACATATTTATTCTTTACTGTCAAAATACATCATTTTACATGGTTTTTTACACACACCCAAAAATTGTAATTGAACATTTTCAAATAACAAATTGAAATCTTTAGTAGTGAAGTTTTGTTGCAATTAAGTAGTAACTAAGCTATTAATTAGACGTGAAAACAATAAAAACACAACCGAATTAGTGAGTTGATTATATAGATAATTTGCAATACAATACACATATCTAATAAGCCATACAATGACATCGGACTGTAATTTTAGCTAGACTATAACTGGTAATTTTTTTCTATCGTATTGAATTTTTTTACATGTTTTGTTATATTATTCGAGCCTTTGAAATTTTAACTTAAGACACACTAGAACTTTGTAGCTACAATTCACTTTAGTCTGTTCACAAACATTCTGGACAACTTTTAAATGGAATGCTCACGGCAGATTGGTTTTCCACATTTACAGTATGTTGTGGTGAACCTTCGTTTTGACTAGTGACAAAATCTGCAATACTTCCGAGGTCTCTGCTGATCTGCATTCAAATTGACAGGTTCTTCCACAGCCCCTACCAGCTTCCTGATTGATTTCTTCAAAGATAAATTCATTTTGGGATAATTTTGAAGTCTAGTTGTTTGCCATTTTGCTGTCAGCTCACTGTGAAGAGTCAGCATAAAGTTCAGAGTCTTGACAAAGGTTTCTGGCCACGAGAGTACATGTTATGTGCATAGATCACATATCCATTTATTGTGCTTATATTCAACATATTGTAAAAAAAAAACACAAAGGCCACCTTTTTGGTTTTTCGACCGTGGTTCATGTTTTGGCACATCTGGTCGAAGGAATCCACTCCTCCTTTGGTACTATTGTACACGCAAATTATATCGGGCTTTTTGGTTGTCTCATCAATGGTTGCTGCATTATGCATGCTTGAGACCAGAACCACAAGTTTTTTGTTGTTTGGTTTTATAAGACACAAGTGTAATATCCTTATGAAATAAAAAGAGAGAAGTAGGAGCTTTACGATCACTATACTTTTTGTCAATTGTCCTGCAAAGGTAGCTCGGGTTTATTTTTCTTGATTGTACCTACAGTTGTCAACTTGTACTCGTTTAGAAGATGCTGAACTAGTGGAATACTTGTAAACCAATTGTCTATTGTTAGGTTACGATTGGAGCCCTTTACAGTTTGAATAAGTTTCCTCCACAAAGAATGTTCCGGCAGCAATGTTTGGAGGATATGTCCCCCTTCCTAAATATGTTTTTTTGCGTCAACCATATACTTAGTACTACTATCACAACACATGACTATTTTAATTCCATACTTGTTAGGTTTAGAAGGAATATACATTCTAAAGGGAACATCTCCCTCTAAACCCAACTAATTGCTCATCAATAGTTAGATAACTTCCTGGCTTGTAGTTTCTCCCTGCAGTTTTTTTAAAAACATATCCCAGATGTTAGAGATGGGAGCCAATTTGTTGTCAGCTATTCTGGCATCTCTTGTCCTCTTTTTCGTCAAATCTAAGACAATTCAGTAAAAACTTGAATCTACGCTCAGTATAGTTGCCTTGTATCTTTCACCACAATAAGACGTGTCAAACATCAATGTTGTTGTCAAATGATTGTCTTTAAGTGCTGCGGACAAGAATAACAATCCCAAAAATGCTTCAAGTTCTTCCATATCCAAGTTTGAGAGAGCCATGTGATTTTTGTTTGTATAACTTTCCCTCTGAAAAGCTATTTCTTTGTTTGTACAAGTTAAAATTTCCTCCATGATGTTTTCTGTGAAAAACAATTTAAAAACAACTGTGTGGAGTAAAAATATTTTTTTGCTCTCTGTGTAGGTCCAGGCCTAATATGTACAATATCTTTAGCTGGAGTTTTTTCCGTGAATTGAGTTAGGTGCATTTTGTTTCCAAAACAAATTTATTGTCCTTTCCAACCAAAACTTCTTCACCAACTAAAACGATTGGGGGAACTTCAATTTCTTTTGTATTTTTAACTCTGTTTTTCTTCAGAATTTGTGTTTATTTTTGGTTTCTTTGTAGACTTGTTTCCCATCTTATTTCCTTTGCGTTTTTTTTTTCATGAGTCTGTGTCTCACTACTAATTTTCTTGTTTTTAGTCTTATCTTCTTCTATTTCCCTAATATCCTCTTCAAGCAATTCATCAATAGCTCCTAACTCTTCAACATCTGGTAAATACTCAGGATCGGCATCGCTATCATATTCTTCCTCTTCCGCCTCAATTCATACTCTAGATAATCTTCTTCTTCTTTATCAGAGAATGAAATCGTAGAGTTCTTCAAGAATCTCTTCACTGTTGATATTCTCAACGTCCATAGTTGAAAGTAAATCTAAAAAAAAACTTTATCAGATGCGTGTAATTTTATTTCAGTCAGAGATGAACAGAATATTCAAATAATGCTGAGTAATGTAGTCTAATAAAAACATACAACTCTGTTTATTGATACCTATGCGTAATTTTTACGTCTATTAAAATGTTGTGTAAGAGTATTCATAAGTAAAATTTACGTATGAAAATAATACAATAAGGGTACCAATGCGTAAAAGTTACGCACATCAAACAGTAAAATCAATATAAGACCGAAACTAACCTGCAAACCGCTCCGCTGTCGACAGTAGCCGATGAGGCACTGAAGAGTGGGGGCACTGCTAAATGGACGGTTGACAGTGTTGACATGGGACATTGCAGTGGAGAAAAATTTCCCCGCGTATGCGGTAAAAAGTACGCACAGTACCTTTCTAGGGTTAAAAACTAAGTACTATTTAGTATGAAGCCTGGTTCAGTTGTATTTGTAAATATTTATCTGTCAAATATGATTCGTATTTAGATTGTACATATTTAATTTTTATAAGCTGTTAACTTATATGTATAAGTGGACCAAAAAAAGAGGACAATATAACTGGAACATGCTTCTGGAGGGTTTAGCATGATGACTGCGGTATTAACCATAGAAAGTGCTTGTATATAAAGTAGTTATGGTGGGATGGTTTGATTCTACGTTAATGTTGAATTTAGCTCCAATTCACCTTTCCTTAGGCACCCTAAGAGGGTCAGATCCCAGATGCTGAACTACGAGGCAGAATAATTGGATCTTAACTCAACATGAACAAGATGTGAATGTTTGTAGAAATATAAGACTTTAACATATAACATTTTTACATTGCCTTATGGAAAACAACAGAAAGATGGACAACAATAACGTACATCATCTATGGCGATGTGCTTCATTTAGTTTCTGCATAACCCTATATATATAATTAACCTATATATATATATAACCCCGTTATATACTTGAGTATTATAACGTCATTTGGTTATTTTGTTCCTGTTTTCTATGAATAAAATCTCAATCTAAATCATTCGTTTCATTTACACCTTCAGATATTCCATCAGTTATAAAAAAATGTACTACCTAATCATTGTAACTCATTTTCTTAGTCGTTTTGGAAATTGCATATCTGAGAAATTTCACATTTTCTGCATCTGTATTACTAGTAACTTCTGCTAAATTTATTACTTTTAAACCGTATAGGTCATTGTTACTTTCATTGTTAATACTTAGTGTTATTTTATAAAGTGTGCTCTAATTTACTCCCTAAGAATCTCTTATGTTACTAACCATTTGTCAAAAAGATCCCAATGATGTACACCTTGAGGAATGAGGAACGAAACCCTTAAGAAATATTACTGTAACAGCGTCATTTAGAGATTTAGGACCATCCACATTATGTATCAATTTATTTTGCATATCATAATTATCTTCTGCTCACTTGTTTATAGTATGATATTGCACGCATTCCTTTGTAACAACATCATTACGTAAAAAATGGAGCCCCTAAGTTTCGTATAAAATTTCCATTACGATCAAAGTTACTATTTATTGACTTTACCAAACAATTGTTTTTCACGTATTTTAAACTAACAGCATTTTTTCTTATATACTTGGTTCTCCGACTTTCCGTATAATTCTGTTATCTATATCATAATAACCTTTAGGAGCAACATTGAAACCTTCACATGGAGATCCCATCATTCCTCAACTTTGTATAAAATCTTTATGGGGTCCAAACTTATCAGCATTTGTTTTTAGAATGAAGATTGAAAGGAAGTGTATTTGTATTTACAAAATCTCTAATGTATTTCAAGGCTATTTGTACGGATTTTTTTTAAAATATTGATTTATTAAACATGAAATAAAGACGTTATCGTAATGTCATGTTTAATAAATCAATGGACTATCCTTATTTATTCACTTTATAACATGGAATATGTATAAAAATTACGAAAAAATATTGGCATTGACATGTAGAGTAAATTAAATCGAGTTGTTTCCGGTACTGCTATAAGAAACGATGTACAGGGTTCCCTCCTTCAATTCGGAACATTTTATAATAGTTAATAAATTAGATTTAACATGACTGTGACACACTCGTTCTCGCTGGGGCTGTTAGAATACGTGTTGTGAGAGTGACTGACCTCTGGATTGTATAGGCCTACTGACCGCTACCACTACCGGCTTCTGCTGTGCCATCTCGCACCATTGATGATGGCGATTGCCTTTCCCACATTACTATGGGAATGAGTTACTAATTCTCACTAGGCATATGGCGAAGACAGGTATTAGGCCACACAATTCCTTACAGGTGTATAACACACTACAAACAGTGGGTTATATCGTTCCTTGATAAAATTTAATTTTAAACCGTTTTTATAAAATTCGTGATTAATGTTTTGGACGTGACAGAATTAGTTGACCTGGCCATACGTTTAGTAAATTGAAACAGCTAATTTTATACTGTAAGTAGACACGAACCACAAAGATAACCAAACAATTAACTAACAAGACTGACGTGTCTATTGCAATACCCTATTTTGACGTTATCACGGAGCGCTGCACTTTATCAGTCACGAGTGATAAGCTTACTTATCAGCTCTGCTGGAGGTATCGGTAGCGTACAGTATTCTGAAGTCTAAGATCCTAGGCTTAAATCTCGCTTTCATCAGTTATATTTTTGCTACTAATAGTTCTTTTGTAAATATTGTAAATCATTTTATTTTATATTTTAGTTAAATTATAGATATATTATTGAGTAAACATTGACATTAATATTAATTTATTAAGGAATTCTTTTAGAATTTTAAACTTTTAATTGTGAAAATGGACTTTACAGTTGGAAAAACAACCGCGGGCAAACCATGCATTTTATTTAAAGATTTCAAATATAGACAGCAAAGAACTCTAAAATCAGGGGATATAAATTGGCGCTGTCTGACTGGCAAGAACTGTGGTACGTCTATAAAAACGGATGCAAATTTGACTCGTCTGTCAATTGTTAATGAGAAACACACAGGCCGTCACGATGCGACAGATGAAATCTCCGGGCCCCGCGCAGTCAACTTCCTCGTCCACACTATCTCCAGCGACCTGCTCCACACCTAGCAGTGTTCCTCTTCACAATGTTTCACTGTCGTCTGCGACTGCGAACTTCTCACCTCACGCTTCCGCGGCCTCCACACCTTCGTCTGCTGCTGCTCCTAGTAACGCTGTTGTCACGCTGACACAGCCCGCGACTTCCGACTCCAAGTAATGTGGAATCCTCATTACCAGACGTTCCTCACCCTAATACGCCTAAATCAACTTGTTTGAATGAGATGCAAGCGGAGAACTCCTTTCTGAGGACTCAGGTAGCCGAACTCCGCAAGCAGTTGCATGACGTATTGGACCATACGATTGAGTCGGATAGGCGCCTGCTTCAGTTTACTGATGAACTGTTCGTTGTGAATCCCTCGCGGAATGAGACACCCTCAACTTCATTTTCCGTAGCTGAAACTGTACTGATTGAACCCGGCGAACAGCGGTCATCCGAATGCAAAAACAGGCAGTGCATTGAGGTTCGCGACCTTGTAAATAGCCTCGAAACCACCATCGAAGTGTTAGAAGCGGAGATCGAACTACTGAAATCGGGAAATAGCAGTTGCAAATGTAAAGAGGCGAAGGAGGAAAATTCCACTCAATGGACTGTTTGCAGGAATAAAAAGAATCAAACAATAAAAATACAAAATAAATATGACATATTGAGTAAAAACCGCGGAAGTAATTGAAACTATTACTCCTAAAATAACTACTTAAAAAAATCTAACATGAAAAAGCATAAACAAAATAAAAATAAGCAAAAACGACAAAAAAGCACCCCAAGCAGAAAACACGCAACACCGAGACATCTGTTATGCCAGTAGTCTTTTCAACAGTGACTGTCGAGGGGGATAGCCATGTTCGCTCTTTGGCTGGACTTGTCCAGTCCCTCGTCACCGCGAAGACGAGAGTGCTTGAGGTGTACAAGCCTGGGGCCGGCCTGTTAGGTGTGGTTGAGTTCGGTCAGTCCCCTCTTCCGGGAAGCTGCTGTGTCCTAATTGCCGGAGCGAATGACGTCGGAGCCGGCGAATCATCTCCAATCTTTCAGCACCTAGAGCAGCAGATTATCGTGCGCACCTCCACAGCGAAGGTCGTGGTGTCGACAGTGCCTTTATTTACACCTTGTTATCTACACCTTTTCCGATCCAACAATCAACCGAAAAAGATTTTGAAGCAGTCGGGATCAAAGTTCAAACGGCACAATCAAAATTACTCGTTATCGGAATTTATAGGTCTCCCAGTGGTAATGAAGACATCTTTTTTTCTAAATTCGAAAAATTATTGACATGCCTGACTAACCAACGTCAAGAATTTGTCGTGATGGGAGATCTCAACATAGACGCCTTGGATAACACTCACCATTCCACAATTCGATTAGTCGATTTACTTAGGTCATTTGACCTGGAGTTGCTAGTCAAAAATCCGACGAGAGTGACGGCTACAACACAATCGGCTATCGACAACATCATAACCAACCACCCAAGTGTCGCAGTGTCTGTAGTGAATACAGCTATTTTTCTTATAAGAATGCTTCGGTTTTTGGACAAATGCAATCAGCTCTCAAGTGAACAATTTGGATTTAGGAAGGGCAAATCGACAACGGACGCAGTCGTGAGTCTTGTCGATATGACTGTAGAGGGGATTGAATGTCGTAACCACTCAATGAGTGTGTTCTTAGACCTGTCCAAAGCATCCGACTGCGTTGACCACGGTACACTGCTTGACAAACTTGAGTCCCACGGTATTTGAGGCGTGCCCCTTAAATGGCTTAGTTCGTTTTTAACTCACAGATCCCAAGTTGTTCATATATCTAGCAAGTCGTCCAAACAAATAGAACTGAGTTACGGAGTCCCTCAGCGATCCATCCTCAGTCCTGTGCTTTTCCTGCTTTACGTCAATGATCTTAAATCATCGCTTCTGCATGGAAAATTAGTGCAGTTTGCCGATGATACGACTCTCTTTTTCTATGCAACATCAAGTGAAGTGTTGGAACAACAGGCTTTTGTTGATATCAACAACTGTGTCCAATACTTTCACAGCCTCAATCTTACAA
The DNA here is from genome assembly GCF_021130785.1 of Homalodisca vitripennis. Classification (NCBI taxonomy): domain Eukaryota; kingdom Metazoa; phylum Arthropoda; class Insecta; order Hemiptera; family Cicadellidae; genus Homalodisca; species Homalodisca vitripennis. Next base: position 44,627 of record NW_025779756.1, read on the forward strand.
CAAACTCTTCAAAAACCAATGTTTTGAATTTTGCCTTGCGCACCGCAGGCAACCAGTGTGGGCCTACCATTTTGTTACATGACGCCACACTGAAAGAAGTCAGCTCTTCAAAATTCCTAGGAATGCACCTTGATCTAGGGCTGACTTGGAATGAGCATATTGACTATGTTTGTGCCAAAGTCTGCTCTGGAATTTTTGTTCTGAGATCTTTACCCAAATACTGCCCGAATCCGGTACTGATTACGGCGTATTATGGACTGATTTACCCCCATCTGGCTTACGGTGTGGTCCTTTGGGGAGCTTGCGCAAACACACAGTTTCAAAGAGTATTCAGACTTAAAAAAAAGCAATTCGAATAATCGCCAAAATCAAATTTAGAGAGTCGTGCAGGGAAGCTTTCAAGAAATTGCAGCTGTTGACTCTGCCGTGCCTCTACATTTTGGAAACAACTTTTTTTGTATGAGTAAATGTGCCTTAACCAGTGGCCAAGACATACACATGTATGAGACACGTGGGAGTGCTAACTACCGAGCTGGGAGACTCAAAATGGTGGTTTATGAACGCCTGCCCTCGCAGGCGGGTGTTCATTTCCTCAACAGACTACCCAATTCAAGTAAAGATGCCCCAACGCCTAAGGCGTTAAAGACTCGCCTTAAACGCCTATTGGTGTCACAAGCATTCTATAATGCAGGTGAGTTTTTGGCATTCGACTGGGAGACCGCCCAATTAGAAGACTGACTCCGCTGTACTAAGTGGGTAGCATTGGCGATGGATGAAAGAGGCGTAACTGTAAAATTGTATGTTTGAGTGTGTATTGTTGTATGAATGTTAGAAATTTTAAAAAACCCCATGACGTTTGCCATACAATGTAAATATTGTCTTCGCAATAAAAAGATTTGATTTGATTTGAATTCGCACATGTGTCCTGAACATTATATTTTTAAATATTTTTATATTTAGTGATAAAGCTTAAACCTTTTAATTTATCCTCAAAATTCAATATCTTTGGCACGACAGTGCCATCATCATGTTAATTTGTTCAGTAGAGATACCACCGATACGTATTTTATAGATGCTTTATGGTGTGTAATTAAAGTAACAATATATAACGTTGATTAAAACCTGTGTGTGTGTGTCTAAAATTAGGGAGTTAATTTAAGTCCACCTTAAATACAAATCGTTCGAAAATGATCGTACAGTACGTCGGACATGCGCGCGCACACACAGAATTAGATTTTTTAGTTACACCTGAGGGAGACTTCGCTGAACGCTCATCTAATTTACGTATTTCTCTTCATAGAGGGAAATTTTAAATAAAAGAGTACATTTTTAGGCTTTCACCTTTGAATCCATAAGTAAACATTGTAACACTACGTAACTAAATAGAAACTACATTAGTGAGTGACAAAATAAATTTTCTTGTGGTTGAAGTTATTCGCTCTGTTTTAACTGTATTAAGGACACGTTCCAAATTTGTAGACAGATCTTCCAATAGTAAATTTTAAATCGATTACATTTTCATATACTAATAAGAAAGCGTGTTAATAGAAACTTACGATTTGCAATAGAGATGTGCTCTGTCCATACCATTTTTAATAAGTATACCAATTCAAAAATAAACAGTTAATAGCAAAATAGCGCACCCTATACGATTTTGTTTACCTCGAAGACGATATATCAGATTAGGTTTATAAATATTTAAGTGTTTGATTAAACCAACCTATCAGACTCGTAGCTTCATTATATGTCCAAGGCGTGAGTAGCACAAGCGTTGGTAGCAAAGGTTAACAATTGTTTATTGTATTAATACTACAATTCACTCTCAACTGACTATTATATTATAAACGATGCGTACACAAACATGCGTACACAAAATACTTAATTATATACGTTACTGAATCTGTTAATATAGTTAACCCACTTCATTTTTGGGGTTTAAGTTGAGAACCATCTGTAATACCAACTGCAAACTTCAAATAATGTTTGCAGTTCTTTGAACTATGAAGAAAATTTATAGCAAAACTTTTCTTCAGTTAAGGTTTTCGATGGCATGAAAGGTTCTGTTATTCGCCATTATCAAATGAAAAATATTAATAAACTTTACTTAGAGATATTCTGAACCGTAATTACAAAAATAAAATATAAATTTTGAATAAAGAGTTGTTCAAACAGATTATTTCATCAGATGTTCTTGAATTGACTTTGTTATTTGAGGTATTTACGGATGCACAGTACTCCAGGATTCAAGTTATTACCTAATAGAGCCCCTGACGCATATAATAAATGTCTGTATTCATACTGGAAATTTTTCTGATATTTTTAAAATAGCAAAAGTAATTCCAATATTTAAATCTGGAGCGAAAGGAGTAACGAGTAACTTTAGACCAATATCTTTATTATCAAATATAGGTAAAATAATGGAGAAATGTGTTAAAATTCAACTTTTGGAGTATTTAGAACGTGAACTCAACAACAAAACGCTGACTGCCAATATGGCTTTAGAAGAAGTAAAAATACTGGTGGCGCTTTGTTTGATTTTACTAAGACCGTAACTGAGAAGTGTGGCAGTAATAATCGTGTAGTTCTAACATTTCTAGGTCTGGCAAAGGCTTTCGACTCAGTAGATAGGACAAAACTAATTTCTAAGCTAAAAACTATTGTGATTGAAGGTACTTCTTTAGAATGGTTCGTCAGCTACCTGGATTCTCGCCTTCATTTTGTGTTTATAAACGGCAGTAAGAGTGACTGATATAAATTATGGGGTTATATAGGGCAGTTCTCTTGGTCCCCTCTTATTTTTGATGTATATAAATAATATCTCAAAATTAAACATCTCTGGCAGCATCTTCCTCTTTGCGGACGATGCTGTCTTGGTTTCTGCTGGCTGTACGTGGGAGGAGGCTCATAGTATGGCATCGTGCGACCTGGCTAAAATTAAAAATTGGTTTGAAAATAATACATTAACTGTAAATATAAGAAAGACTAAACATCTACCAATCTTTTCCAAATCTAACAACGAACCGGTTCGAATGGTGCTTACGTTGCACTCCTGTGGTGATCCGAGGGTTGTTTCCTGTGGGTGTGGCATCATTTAGCGAGTAGACCAGTACAAATATCTAGGAGTAATTATTGACGATAAGTTATGTTGGCTCCCACTCGTTCAGTATGTAAAGCAAAGACTCAGAAAAATGATCTACGCATTCTTACAAATAAGTGAAGTTCTGTCTGCGGATTACTGCAGGTCGGTTTATTTTGCCTACGTGCAGTCGGTACTAAAGTATGGCATCTTGGCCTGGGGCGGTGCCTCCGCGGCTGTCTTGGAGCCGCTGGCTGTCACTCAGAGGGTAATTATTAAAACGATATTAAAAAAGGGAGCAGATTCCTGGTGAAATACTGCAAAGGGAGTTTCCAGTTCTTATTATCCGACAATTGTTTCTTAAAAATCTTCTAATACACATAAAGAATAACAACAATTATTTATTTTTCAATGTTCGGCACGAGTATCCGACGCGAAATCGAATTCATTTTGGATTCTTCACTCCTAGACTAATTAATAATATTGACGAAACAAATTCTTTCTATCTCTCGCATATAATCTATAGAAATATACCCAATCATATATTTCAGGCTGAGGGGAGTAGTGTCGCCGCATACAGTAGGAGGGTGGGGGAGTTTTTGATAGGCGCAGGAGTAGATGCAGCGGAGGCTTTCTTGCATCCACATTACACTTAGTCATTTAATATTCTCTAGTGTGTTTGTATGTATGTGTATATATGCGTATACAATGTATATACGAATGCTATTTCCAGTTCTTTTTGAGCTAAACTGTAAATTTGTAAACATCCAGGCCACCTTATAGACATTTTAAATATATTATTCGGCTGATGCCACTACAATCACTTGCATTCTCCATAGGTTTGAGATTATACAATTTTAAATAATAAAGGTATCAGAATCATAAATTTATTAGTATAAATATTTAATTATTTGACCCGAGAAAAAATTCAATTAAAATCGTTTAATAGTTAGTTTATAATTTGATTTAGTATTATGGATTAAAACCAACCATAATTAAGGCAATTATAAAGAAACTGACTACTTTAAACAATTAGAAAGTGAAACAATGTATTAATCCATTCACATCGACTACCGTTAATGAAATGGCCAAATAATTTTGTAATAGATTACGTTGATATTCCTGTAATAGCCTACTACTGTACATTTAGTTATTCATGGATAATTAAGATACTAACGGACTGATGAAGGTACTCGTTCCCACTCACAGATTATATGTCTTTGTGGGGACTTTTTCGCTGTAAATATATATTTTGTCAACTGATTGTTACTTACAGATATGTGAATAAATATAATTCATAATTCAATTCATGGTGTAAGTGGTGCAAGGAAATAACACCACTCATAGTATGATATAGGAGATTCTTACTTAAAATTCACAGTAGTAGAATGCATTCAATTGTAATTAAAAAATAACAAAAAAAGGTCGTGGATCCTCAGATGAATTTTATTTCATCTGATTTAAGGATCCATAAACACGGATATCATATATTTTGAAATGAACGATCAAAATACAAATAATATTCAATGTTTTAAATATACGGTGCTAACTAGATCTCTCACCCCTTACATGCATCTTATAAAAAAATATTATGATTCATTTTGATGATAATCATGAAATTAGTTCGTCTTCAATTGTAAACTTTATATAATTTTAGAAACAAGTTGAACCATGTAGAACAATATTATATGAAAAAGCTTCCAAGGATTCTTCAAGCAATAATAAATACAACTTTAAAATAATAATGTATCGCGATGGAGTAGTTGGCATAAAACAATTTTTTAAGAGAAATCCTACAGATTCTATAAATGCGTTTGCTTTATAAGATAGAAAGAATGTATGCCCTCTTAAAATTTAGTTATTGTGAACTCCAGATTATGACCGTAATTTCTTATATTAAGTATTCTTATATAGAATCTTATGTTAAACCTTTGTTATGCATTATAAATCGTCTTTGCGACACTTCATTTCCAACATTTATAAATACTGTGTCATTAGCTAAGTTGAGTCAAGGAAACATTCAATATTTTTTACTTATTACTCAAAATCTCTAAAGCAATATTTTAAATCTCAGTTAAGAACATGTCTAGAACAAGATTGGTAATATTTTGTGATGACGAACAACACTACAATCATACACTGCGTGTTCAGTAAAAGTGTTCCCATACTATGGGATGTTGTTCTACACACAAAAATTTGCAAAATATTTCTTAAAACCTTCAGTTTCCGTCTATCTGTGTGTGTGTGTTTTTTTAATTATATCTTTTGAACCAATAAAGATAAAGGAAACTTGAGAATTATATTATTATTTGGTAGACTTTTTAAAAAATAAAATATTTACACAATATTTAGTACTTTATCTCTCGAAATTCACTCAATATTCTGTGATTCACTGTTTTCTATTTGATATTTAGGGACTCAATAACACTTATAAATTGGTATTCTATGACAGGCTCTATAAAAATAGATTGCACTATTGGAAAACCAATAAATTATTATCATGTCGAGCAATTTAAATGTATTTTGTTTATCGTCAAACCTACGTACTGTAACATCCTCTGGTATAAAAATAACTATTAAATTTATTTGCTACTTCACTTGGATCGCTTAGAATTGCACCATTAACTTCCTATTGAATATTTAAATTATTTTTGTAAATATCCTAGTTACTTCTTTCAATATTTCCTACGTTAGTTTTTGATCGTTCTTTTTTAAAGAGCTGAGTTTAAAAATTATTTTTTCAAGACTCGAATGTTACTGTTAAGATTATTTATAAAACTTTTGAAATATTCACTCTATTATCATTAGGCCGATTTTTAACACCCGTTTTTAACAATGCATTCCTATTTTTTATTCGCATACATCATTGTAAATTCACGACTTCAATCTAATTATATTTTATTTTCAAGCTTAATTTCCTCTTTGCATTCTTAAACTAATCCATTAATTATCGACTAATTAGACTATTAAAAACTTTTAAAGCATAAAGCATTTGTTTGTAAATACACATCATTCCAATCAATATTATTTAGTAAACTGTCCGTTTCTTGTAGTTCGTGCGAGAAGCTAAGAAGGTGACCTTGACCGACATTGCATCAGCTGTTGCCCCCGCCCCGCCACGACCCACACGGCCTGCACCACAGTGCTACACAGCTGTCACACAGTGAACTGTTATGTTCCTTTCTATTATTGCTGTGTCAATTAATACTTCATTTTAGTTACTTATTTTTGAAAGTAGATGATCAATGCAGCTTTCAAGCTCTTCTGTTATTGGGGTTGGAGAATTAATTAGTGACTGAAGTCCACTGTTCATTAAATGCTCATATTCATCAGCCTATTAAGTATCTCAGAGTGTGTTTTTTGGCTTGCTTATACCGATAATAATAGATAACCTACAAATATTTTATCTACAGACAGATAATTGGAATAATAAATGGTATTTTATATGTTATTTTCAACTATTAATAATATTAACAATAATATTCAAACGAACAGAGTTTTTAATGGATAACATTATTACTGATATTTTCCCTATCGCTGACAGTTACGTTATAGTAAATATTGCGTTTTGAGAGTCTGCACTCTTTTCATATGTCCCATGTTATGTTAATATTTTATTATCTTGACGTACTGAGTAAAAATCTTTGTGCTCTCTTAAAGTTATGTTTTTAATGTTTTATACTTGAAGAAGAGGGCCAGCTCCAGTCCTCTAAATATAGAAACTAACGTTGGAAAAATTCTATAAACTTATTTGCCTCAAAATTCACGAACATAATTAATGAACTTATACAAAGAAAATGAATGTAGTCAGATACTTTAATAGACTAAGCAGATAGTTACAATAACTTGTAAATAATAAAAAAAACTGTGGGAAAGGAGAGCGTCACATGATATATTTGTTACTTTTCGTTTTTAAATTCTGTTTAAACCCATACTCTTGTATAAAACCAGTTTCTTCATGGTATTTAATTAATTTAGGACCTAAGGAACAGAATAGTAAAATATCAGACAAGAGTTTAAAGACAGTTTGTTTAATTCCAAATACTGCTGTGTAAACACTAACAATCTTTACTTTAAAATAGGCTCTCTGTTTGAAATATAATACTTACTTTATAATTTATTTGTAAGAAAACAAAGTAAATTATACAACAAGTATTTGGGTTACGTCAAGAAAAAAAGTAATATTACAGTAAAACATATTAGATGATAATATAAAACCTAAATAATCCTTGTTTTAGGAAAACTTCTAACATGTAAAACCAGTACCAATCAGAAACAATAGATCTACTTAGTAAATTTAAGCAGAATAACCTTGGAAATTGTTAATACTTTTCTATGAAAATTTGTAGTAACATTCAGAATTGTAATAACTTGCTATTAAGGCCCAACATGAATTCTACAGCTAAGCTCGAGTTTTTAACGTGTTTTTAACGAATAGCAGAAATTTATGACAATCGCGACAGGAATAATAATTCACATCATCATTAAATCCTTGAATCTACAGAACTGAGCTAAAAGGAAATATTAACACGAATATTCCTACCTCCTACGTGGTCTCTAAGAATTGGGTTTGAAACTTTCACCGCCTAATACGATAATCTATAAAAAATCTGGGCACCGTTAATGATAATTTTTATTATACTTAGTATTGATAAAGTACCTATTAAAATTACCAGTACGGTATACGAGTCCTGCGCTCAAGACGAAATTTTTCATGTTTCATAACCATTCGTGAAAACTTGTTGAAAGCTGCGATCACTCAGGTGGACTTAACATCGCACATAAATATTATACATAGAATTTTTAAATATTGACTGTAAACGATGTGCGAAATGGTGCTGTAGTATATTTGAACCCACGAGACTAGTTTAGTAGATTTAAGGTGCTCATAGAGACTTATTCAATAGCTATATATAACAAATTTAAACGATATTAGGAAAATTTTGACACCGATATGAATTTTCCTGGCTAGTCTTCAGTTGGAACTGCAAGTTATAAAGTCACAACGGCCTCTAGTATTTCATTATAAACAGGTAATGATGTATTACTTGTAACAGTACATATGGCGCGTATTAGGAACTGATATTAAACTCACTAAGATATATGTATGAAGGCTACAGCTATATTTATAGTTTTCTCTCAAGTTAATTGCAGTGTGTTGTTGAAATTTTTTGTTCGTTGATGTTTAACCTAGGTGGTATTTGTAGTCCACAACTTACATCCTTGTTTATGTTTAGTTTATAAAATATTTAAATAACTATATACGTATCAGCCCTATCTAAACCGTTAGATCATAGGTATAGAAAAATTACAATAAAAGCGAAGAATCTAAAAAATACAAACTTATTAGCATTTTGAATAAAACAATAAGCAACAAACTTTAATAAATGATTCTTTATATTTAATTATATACGTTTTTTACTTTATATTTGACATATTTTAAACTAATGACGTACAGGTTCAAGTGAAAATATGAAAGTTATATTTTAGTTCTAATACAGGGAATTTAATATACTTCAAATTAAATACCACATATTTATTAAAGTTACAAGTAATATACTTGCCGTGTTTGTGAAATAAAATGTGATTTTCTTTTTTCATGTACTTGGTAATATAATAAATAATAAACTTGGTTTGAAAGCCACTGCATACTTTTTTTAAATAACCTTCGTAATTTCACTTTATCCTGAAAATTACAATTAAATTGTGTACTTGTTTTAGATTTTTTTAGTTATATGGAGAGTCCATATCACACTATTGATTATATATACAATAAAGAATTTAATAATAAATATTTACTTAAGTGTGGGACTTAAAAAAGTAATAAACCAAAGTGTATGTACTTAGTCAGCCATCAGGTTGAACATGTAGTTTTATCATTTAATTTTATAAAACGATAATTTTAACGACTATGATTATAACAACTTGGATTGTTGATCTTAATATTCCAGAGTATTAATATATAAATCATCAATAATACATCCAAGACGATATAAAATATTTTTTGATTAGTAAAGATCCTAGTGAATATTAAGTACAATGTATTACTAAAATTGTTAACTATTAAATATTATCTGGTTTGTCTAAAATAAAAATCACAGTTCTAAATGAAAACAATGGATTTATTTTTAACTGGCAAATTAATAAGTTCAACGTTTCAGAATTTTTATCACTCTATTTTCCACAAAGAATTGACAAACCTTTTAGTAAATCTAAAAATTCCTTTGGCAAGAAATAAAAATATTAATCAAATTATCAAACTAAAAATCAGAGCTCTCTTCTAAAATAAAATAATAAAGTTTTAAAATAAAATGAAATACCACTTGGAAATAATTAAAATAAAAATGTTCACTTCTAAGTTCACTCAAAATACAAAATAAAATTTCAACTTCTCTTTACACTATTTGAACCTTAACTTTCAAGTCTCTGCAATTCAGATTACAACTCTCTCTCTAACAATTATAAAGTTCAATTAATTTTCAATTAATAATTCACAATAAACAGTTCCGGTTAAATATTAATAAATTACTACTTTTTCAAATCTCAATTACAGTTATTAACAAAGTTCAATTTTAATTCACTTCTCTTACAAGCATGAACCAAATGTAACTTGTATGATTCTATTATGCTCTATTGTTCTTCGAGAATAAGTTATTCAGATTGCTCTGTAGTTTCTATGAATTTAATTTTTCCTATAAAAAAGACAACAAAATTAATTTAATATCAGATCAAGATGACTTTTTCAATAAAACGTACAATAAATTTGGTGCTTACCTCAAAATCACTCGCGGAAAAAAATTTAAGAAATACGGCGCACTGCAATTAACTTTACTCACGAAAATAACCAAAAGAAGAGCGAAAATTATGAGCGGGCGCTTAAATACTTCCCTTTCCAATCACCTTTGCAGGACATCCGTGGAGCTCTCTCATTGGTCCAGCTGTATCAAACCAGGAGAACAATACTCACAATAAGACAAGTTCTAATCAATTCAAGGCAGACAACCTGCCTTCCTAACAATTTAAAACTACCAGTGCTAACTTGCCAAAGGATTACATGTTCGATTTTACCCTGACATTTCACAATCTAATCTAAAATTAAGTCCCAATATATTCGATCCCAAAATTTTTATTTAATTTAAGTTTTAATTAAAAAAATAAATCAATGTAGCTTTAAAAACGCTACAATGATATAATCATCGATAACAATTTTTAAATACGACATAGTAATAATCTTGTGTAAGTTTAGAATTTTCCTTTTTCTACATGTTCTTAAGTTATCTCGAAATCATTTTATAATTTATAGGTGTAGTGCTTACAAAATAATGCTTAATGTTGAATCTGAATTCTACATTAAGAGATATTTGGAAAAAGTTTTGATTATTAATAATTATATGAGCTATTTCAAATAAGAGTAAACTTTATATAAATTATTTAATTTTAAAATTTGGTTACTAAAGATTAAGCTTCTAATCCTGCCTGAATAAATTTCATCGCTTTATATTATAGTAATTAAAAACATACTAACACTATGAACATAATTTAAGAAAAAAATAATTTAAGTTCACTGCTCAGGCTTACGAAAGAGATATCATTAATAAGGGTTTTGATTTTCACCGCGTGGAAGTTTCGGTTTAACGAGTTTTGCATAGTGATGGCTTTCTTTAGCAAGGCCTAAATGGTATATGTATGTGACATGTGTGTTCTAAAGTGTCACATGAGTATATAAAATATATACATATAGATTCCTTCTTCACATATCAGAACAGTTACCTCTTACGGTGAGCTCATTAGAAGTGTCTGTTATAAACATCATTTCAGCGGACCATGTGTATTGTTAGGATCACGTTCGCACAGACCAAACAGTTTTAAGGTATCTCTTGTCTAAATCACCTGTAATAAATGTTCCTTGCGATGAAAACATATAACGTGAGAAAATATTTTAGAAAGCACTATTCCTTGTTTGAAGGATTTTGACAACACAGGGAGAATTGTGGCCTGTGACTACACGCACGCATACACACACACACACACACACACACACACACACACACACACACACTGCTCGGTATAGGTCGAGTCTGTAGCCTTTGGAGTCATGAGCTGCCATACTACTTTCGTAATATAATCATTTAAATCTACTGCTTTAATATTCAACATTACATTTTATATATTATTTTGAAAATGCTAATATAGTATTAATAAAATACTGTTCGTTATTGATTTCAAATAGTATAAGGTATATTAATTGTATAAATATCTAAACATTTTCAACTTAACGTAGGTAAGAAGGGGTATTTAAATCAGTGTGGTTGTTGAGATTAGCTCAAGTTCACTTCCTCTTAGTGTAGCGTAAGAAATAATCCGAATTGTGTGCCCATCAGTGAAAAAGGACGCGATATCCCCCCGACACTGTAGTGTTGTAAAACTTGCATATAGTGTATTGTTTTGTGATCGACTTTATTTACTTTTGTGACAAGTTCACTGCGCTCGCATGTTTCCTTCCTCAAATTGTAGTGATGGAGGTCTAAAATGGTTGAATCATGCTAGAGGTCAGTAAATTTTGTTCCTTCAAATAGTGAAAATATGCTGCCATACAACGTCTAGAGAGACCAAATTTTAGTACCTTGCATGCCTAGGCCATATATAAGCTGACCTAATGTGGGGTTTACTACTACAAGAGGGGGTAGGGATAGTAGGGTATGTTAAATACTAATAGTATTACAAACTGTAAATTAGGCAACCGTCTGAGAGCATTATTATTATTATTTATGCTCTAGAAAAACTGCCATTACTTCAGTAAAAATTTAACCTTTTGGAGGCCACCCGGTAACACAAAAATATAAGCCAATAAAACAACGTTTTTTGAATGGCCTGTGTTAAAGGCGATATCATAAAATTCATATATTCTACATGTTAATTTAAATTTATATGTTACAAAGTGGGCTTCCACGATACATATTTTTACTTTAAAATACATGGGCGTGTATTTTACATTTAAATATTTTTTTAGATTTTTTTAAATAACAAAGTGTGGTAAAATTAAAAAGCATGGGTCTTGTGTTTTACTACATGTCAGCTGTTATAGTTTATATTCATACACATAATATATATATATATATATATATATATATATATATATATATATGTGTGTGTGTGTGTGTGTGTGTGTGTGTGTGTGTGTGTGTGTGTGTGTGTACAAAAAATAAATTTGTTTGAATGGCAATAGCCGAATTTCATTTCAATAAACATTGAATCATGAAAAGTACTTGATCCGCCGGGACTCGACCCCGAATCTCTCACTTGCCTTTTTACGATTCAATTATTTTTTATTTGGCCGTATCTATCACATCTGTAAAATGAGAGCAATTTTTAAATATACTACACACACACACACACACACACACACATATATATATATATATATATATATATATATATATATATATATATATATATAATTTATGCTGAAATACACAATGAGAATGATTTAAACACACAATATATAATCTATATACTAGTCATGCATTATCATTACATAAATAATCAAGAATACCGATCCTAAATATCTTGCCGCTTTCCGAAAGTACGTAGCTTAAAGCTGATGTTAGGGACTGATGTTACCTCACCCAGGAAACAATATGGTGGCTAGCTCAGAGATGGGTCGGGGTCGGTGGTCCTAGAGGGTCTAGCACTTATACTGGAATGGTCTTTAGGGCGCCACACCTCATTTGCAAGATACACACACAGGGGGAGAATGAGGAAACTATCCCTGACGCCGGAAGAAGATGAAATGTCCTTTGAGTTAGAGAAGTAAAGGAATATTATTCTCAGTCCGCTGTTGGGTCGGGAGGGTAAGGCCGGCATTTACACAGTATTACTAAGATCAGGTCTAGGTCGACCCCATGGACCCTACCTACTGTATAACTAATAATCAATACTAAAGTTAAACTACCCAGTACACACAACTAGTCTCAGCTCTTCATTAACATTGACAGATTATTAATACTATCGATTGCTTGGATTAAAATGATCGAATGTTAATATCTACAATCTGTGGTGCAAGTCAACACAATTCTGGTAACTGAACGAGCAGAGAGGATTAATCAATGAGGCACCTGTTTCGATAATTTGAGTTTTAATTTAATGCCAAGGCAATAGAAAGTAAAAGCCACTCAATAAATACACACAAGAGAAATCACATGCATCAGGGGTTCATGCCTTAATAAACATAAACACAATATATATCTATTGTTCATGCAAAATAAAAGTAAACCTTGCTAAATTAATGAGAACAGTTCGCTCAAGCAAAAAAAAAGAGCTATACCCTAACAATGAAGCCATAAATAAATATACTTTTCAAACAAATAGGCTCTAACTATGTTAAATGATAGGATGTACTAGTTTGCTCGAGCAAAATAAATCTAGCCAATACATAGATAATTAGCGGTGGCCACCGAAAAATAATAAATAGGACACATATATCTTAACAGAGAATAAATAGAACAATTATTAATACATGTTTAAAATGACAATATTATAGACTATGGAAACAGCCAATATACTATTCAGCTTAGTTCATATAACTTCACTCTGGAAGTGGCAAATACTGAGTCTGTTTCTGTGTCCCACACAAAGGAATAGTGGTCACCGATACGGTCGAAAGTTATAATTAAGAATTAGACTTATCGGTTGAAGTCTGATAAGGTCCGTCCTGGGGCGATAGTGGCATGTCAAGGCCATCCAGGTGTGAAGAGACGATGCCGGCCGACCGGGATGCAAGGGAACACGTCACAGCCAAACTTGTGTCGTCGACCAGAACCCTTAAACATTAATTCCTCATTCCTATTTAAACTATACCATTTAAGGACAACAATTAATCCTGAATTCAGTAATAACCTAATTTGTTTGCCAGAAATAATGCAGGTACTACATTGGTAAGGCTTTAAAGCACAGTGCCAAGGACACTTAAACGTGAATAGTAATATATTGAACATTGTGAAACAGGTTTATATACATAATATAAGTCAAGTTAATAATAATAAAATTGACTATTACTAGTAATACGTTGAATGCCATTCTCAAGCCAGTTAATAGTTTCAGCCAATTGAGTAGGCCACAACACCTTGAGAAGTGAGTGAATTGAATGGGTGATTTTAATTTCAAACAAGAATAAATCATATTAAGCTACTCAGTTATCGTACATATCAACGTACACCAAGTAATGGCAGGGTTTTGAGATAAACATATTTTATAACAAGTATCCAAGATTCAATATACATGCAGGGAGACATTCATTTGTAAATAATATGATTGTACTTTATATAAATAGTAGAAACTAGAAATAGCTTGAATAAATAGTAAAATAACTTTTAACAAGTAACAAGTATTGATAGGTTACACATCAAACAAATTGGTTCAGCGTTAAGTAATTTGAACAGGACCATTCTTATAGGATAAAAATTACGACTAATAAACATAGTTTACATGGTAACAATGATTTGAAATCTCTAAATTTGTAATATATAAGATTGAACATAATTAATTTTCCTATACCAGCCGGCCTTAGTCCTGAATGTAATGAAGTTTGACATCATGTTAATCGGTTGATTGCAAGATAACTCTCGGGATAATTGATTCCTTAGATGTATCAGAATTTATATATTGCACTGTTCTTACCTCAGAGTCCAAGAAAATCCTCGAAATAATTACAAGACGACGAGAAGACCTGAGGGTGGCAAACGATGATCCTCGAACTTCAACTTTTCTTCACAACGTGGTCCTTGCTCGTTAACGACTGTTGCGTACATCACGGCTGATAATAGCGCCATCTAGGTCAAGCTTGGCTACTGGGTCAATCTACGGATTTTTAGATTCGCCGTTAAGTGGAGAGCGGCAATATCTGACCATTTTCGCTAATCATTACCTTACGGTGTCGGACAATTACGGGCGCGCACCGCAACTGATTAATTCTAAACGGGGTGATCAGTCCCGTTTCCGAGTGCAGATAAGGCCTATGATTGCGAATCGTTACAAATACCCCTCTTCCCGAAGAAAATGTCCCACATTTTCTTACTAGGTCTGATAGCTCTTCAAATCCGAGACATGCCAATTTCCAATGCGTTTACCTTGCTGGTCTTCTAAGGCATACACTGTTGGAGATAGCCTTGCAGCCACTACGTAAGGACCAACATACCTTGGTGATAGCTTGGCAGAGAAAAAGTTTGCCGCATCTGACTGAGCGAAATTTCGCTTCAAGACCAGGTCCCTCACCCTAAATTCCACTGCTCTTCGTCTAAGGTTATACCGATGTGCTCCACGTTGATGGGATTCTTCCAATCTCCTCGATACTACCTGATAAAGTTCCCGCAGACCCTTGAGCTTCTCACAATACTGGTTTGTGTCTTCTACTGCAGGCAAATCCTCGCAGCGAAGAATATCAAATCCATCTCCAGTTGCTGATAGCTCCCTGCCAAAGTTCAGATAGGCTGGCGAAAAACCCCGTGGATTCATGAGTAGCCGTTCTTAAAGCAAATCCTAGTTGAGCCACATGACCGTCCCAATTTCGATGGTTGGTGCCCACATATGATCGGAGCATGTTGCCAATTGTCTGGTTTTATCCTTTCGGTGGGGTTGGCCTGTGGGTGTCGACTAGCATTAAAAAGAGCTTTTACCTTGTAATTAGCTATTAGAGTCCTCATGGGATTCCCAATAAACTCGGATCCATTATCGAAAATACAATATTTTGGAACACCATATACCATAAAAACATCCTCCTCCAGGTACTTAGCTACCACACTAGAAGTGGCAGTTCTCAATGGTCTCAGGATGGCGTACTTCGTGAAGTTGTCAATAATTACTAAAAGATACTTAAATCCTTTCAGAGACCGAGGAAACGGTCCCATAAGATCGGCAGCAATCATTTGCCACGGCGCGTCGACTCCTCTTCTCTCGCCCAACATTCCCCCCTGGTTTTCTTCTTTTCCTGTTTCACTTGTTGGCAGGTCTGACACTTAGAAACGTAACGAGCAACGTCGTACCTCATCTTAGGCCAATAATATTTTGTTTGCATTCTACGGAAAGTCTTTAAAATACCCAAATGGCCCGCTGTAGCTTCGTCATGGCACTCTTGCAAAGCGAACTGTCTTACATCCTTAGGCAAGACTAATTTCCATGAAGAATCTTCCTCTTCTTGAAGCTTTTGGTAGTCACTCACAAGTTTTCCAAAGCTCCTGGTCCTTCACTCGCCACTGAGGATAAGAACTGGGATCCTGTTGAACTTTCCTCAACATACCCCTGTACCACGTATCCTTCACCTCATCGGGTATCTTCAAACTACATAAAACAGTAGGCGGTTGGTCTTCCTGGTTAGAAACAGCTCTGGAAAGGAGGTCGGGAACAACATTGTCGTTGCCCTTCCTATGAATTAGTTCAAAGTCGTAGGGCTGTAGCCTTAATGCCCATCTTGCAAGTCGGCCCTGGGGATCCTTTAGGTTATTCAACCACAAGAGGCTATAGTGGTCGGTAATTACCCTGAACTTAGTCCCTTCGATATACGGTCGAAACCGTTCCACAGCCCAAATTACCGCCAGGCACTCCCTCTCTGTGGTAGAATAATTTTGTTCTTGACGTGAAAGGGTCCTACTAGCATAGGCAACAACTACTTCACCTCGTTCCGACTCCTGGCTAAGGACAGCCCCAATTCCAACGCCAGATGCATCACATGATAAGGTAAATGACTTGGTAAAGTCCGGACAAGAAAGTATTGGTGAAGCTATGAGACAGGAACGTATATCGTCAAAGGCCTCCTGCGCCTCCATCGTCCATTCAAATTTCTTACGCTTCTTCAACAATGCGGTTAGAGGGTACATTCTAGTGGAAAAGTTAGGTATGAACCTGCGATAACCAACTAGCAGTACTACAAAATTGTCGGACTTCTTTCTGGTTCTTAGGTACAGCTAGGTCCAATATAGCTTTTATCTTCTCCGGATCACATTGGAGCCCTTTCTCGCTGACAACATACCCCAGGTAACGAAGCTGCGGGGGGCAAAACTGACATTTCTCTCTATTTAGGGTTAGCTTGGCTTCCTTAATCCTTCTGAAGATTTCAGAAAGCACCCGTAAGTGTTGTTCAAAGGTAGGCGTAACAGCAATAATGTCATCCAAGTAGACAAATACAAATGGCTCTAGATCTGGTCCAAGGACATTATCCACAAACCTCTGCCAAGTTTCTGGGGCGTTACAGAGCCCAAACGGCATTGTCACGAACTGGTACAACCCTCGACCAGGGATGGCAAAAGCGGTCTTCTCTTTACTGCTCTCATCAAGTGGAATTTGCCAGTATGCACTTTTTATATCTAAAATAGACAGGTAACGAGCGTCTCTCAGCCGATCCAATATATTGGTAACCATGGGTAAGGGATATGCATCCTTCTTTGATACCTCATTAACCTTCCGAAAATCTACACAGAATCTTTTTGAACCATCCGGCTTATCCAATAACAATATGGGTGAAGACCAGTCGCTTTTCGACGGTTCCACAACACCAAGCTCTAACATCCTGTCCAACTCGTTATTGACTAACAGTTGGCGGGCTGGTGAAAGAGGGTAATATCTCTGTTTAATTGCCGGAGCCTCTCCAGTGTCGATCACGTGCTTAACTTTATCAGTTCGCCCCAAGGTAGATCGTTCATCCTGGAAATGTTCACTGACAAGTTGATCAAGCTGTATCTTCTCTTCTGTAGTGAGATGTTCAGTGGATTTAATTCCTTCGATAGAGAAACAAAATTCTTGCTTGACTTCTGTTCCAAAATCCCATTTACGATTATGTACGTCAGCTACTATATGCAATCTATCCCAGAAGTCAATTCCCAGAATTAATGTATGAGGTAGAGTAGGCACAACCAATACATTCAGACACTCACTTCTTCCCATTAAGGTTATTGGCAACGTTACCACACCTTTAACTGTGTGTCTAAAACTGTCAGCCACCTCCATATATTTACCTGAACATTCCCTCAAACGGGCCGGAAACTGTTCTAAAATACTAAGGCCGTCCTTACCTAAAATTGTCTGGGTAGAACCCGAATCTAAAAGAGCTTTAAACTCTTTGCCAAAAAATTCTTACTTTCATGTAAGGTCGGGTGTCATGCTGAGAGGTTTCCAATAGATAGGCCACACAACAAACATCCTGAGATGGGCGACAAGCAGACTCAATACTCCTTAAATATTTTTGTCTTCGGGAGGCAACAAGTTTTACTTGGTGCACTCCCTGATCTTTGAGTTTTTTGATTGGCAAGTTGAACAATTAGCTTTTTTCAAGCCAGGAGTTCCACAGCCATAACAAAATACTTTGCTTGCCATAGTACATTGCGAGAACCGATGCCCTATGCTAGAGCAATTCCAACAACTCAATGATGAATCAGATGGTCTCGAAGTATTTGAGGTAATAGTCGCGAGGTGAGATGTCCTCCGCCTATTAGGTGGTGCTCCCCAAGCCAAATCAGGTTCTAGAAACTCGTGGATAACGCTGAGGAGGGTGATGCGTCAATGATCTTAAACGACCTAACTCAGCCTTCCTGCCTAGTTCTCTCAGACTTTTCCATATCCTTAATATCGAACATGCAGAGCTTCTCCTGTAAGTAAGGGTTTAGGTTCTTCAACACTTGCTGCAACCGTTCACCTTCAGATACTTTAACTGATAGCCTCCCATACAATCCTTCAACAGCGGCCAAGAACAAATCTATAGACTCCTCGGGTCCCTGGACACGATTTCCTATTTCTTGTCCCAGCATATCATCGTAGCTGGACTTTGGAATACCAACTTCAGTTCCTTACAAAGTTGTTCCCACGAAGAAATGCGTCCCAACAGCCGATCGATACCAGATCAATGCAGTCCCCCGAGAACAAATCCACGGCAGAGTCAAACAGTTCCTGGTGAGTGAGACCTCTTGCGCCCCTTAACTCCTCAACTCTCTCCAAGAATGCTCCCACACTTTGTCCAGACTCAATGTCAAATTTCAGACCCCATTTATATACAGGAATTGCTTTTGTCCCAAAATACCTCCTGTTGACTAAGGAAGATTTAACATTCTGAGTGTGACCCGCCGACACAGAAGCTGTTGTAGGTATCTGAGCTACGCTGATACAAGGTTTTGAAGAAACAACATCAGCCTCGCAAAAGGTATAGGGATTCTCCGACACGATTTTTCTTCGGCAGCTCTCCGTTACTCCAGTCCACATTCGGCCCTATCTTTGTACTCTGCTCTTCCTCCGATGTCTTCTTATATCCCTGGAGTGACTGCAAAAGGTTCTTAGACTTAGTCAACAAATCGGTTTTAACGCCGCTCCATGTCATCATTGGCAGACGCTGCAATCGGTATTCTCTCAATCCTAATGCATAAATGATATAGCCTATCATGAAGTCTCTGGAATTCTCGATCCTTGCCATTACCATCATACTCGTCCACCAAGAACCTAAATCTCCATACTTTTCTTTCGCACTTCTTCTCAAGTTCCTCCTCTGTATCTAATTGGTTAATAATACTTTTATCAACACCTATATTTGTTGAAAAGCACTGAGCAAGCCGCTTCCTCAATTCTCCAGCACTGCCCTTATGATCAATTCCCCTAATCTGGAGCTCATTACTCTACTTCATCCTTTCTTAAGTGATAGGCCGTCATGTTTGAGTGCAGACACCAAGTTCCAAACATTAACAGAAAAATTCATACACAAATACAGTACAGTTCAAAATACTAACTTCAACGAGAAACCTTGTCCCAAACACATCAAATATTTACAATTTACAAAATTACAGCACAAATTAAATATAAAATAAATTAAAAGCTAGGCCCCACGTTGATGGGCCATTTTTTTACCCTCACCCAGGAAAACAATATGGTGGCTTGCTCAGAGATGGGTCGGGGTCGGTGGTCCTAGAGGGTCTAGCACTTATACTGGAATGGTCTTTATGGGCGTCCACCACCGCCCCTCATTTGCAAGATACACACACAGGGAGGGAGAATGAGGAAACTATCCCTGGGACCGCCGGAAGAAGATGAAATGTCCTTTGAGTTAGAGAAGTAAAGGAATAATTATTCTCAGTCCGCTGTTGGGTCGGGAGGGTAAGGCCGGCTTTTACACAGTATTACTAAGATCAGGTCTAGGTCGACCCCATGGACCCTACCTACTGTATAACTTATAATCAAGTACTAAAGTTAAACTACCCATTACAAACAACTAGTCTCAGTCTCTTCATTAACATTGACAGATTATTAATACTATCGATTGCTTGGATTAAAATGATCGAATGTTAATATCTACAATCTGTGGTGCAAGTCAACACAATTCTGGTAACTGAACGAGCAGAGAGGATTAATCAATGAGGCACCTGTTTCGATAATTTGAGTTTAATTTAAATGCCAAGGCAATAGAAAGTAAAAGCCACTCAATAAATACACACAAGAGAAATCACATGCATCAGGGGTTCAAGCCCTAATAAACATAAGCACAATATATATCTATTGTTTCATGAATCGCAAAATAAAAGTAAACCTTGCTAAAATTAATGAGAACAGTTCGCTCAAGCAAAAAAAAAAAAGAGCTATACATACCCTAACAAATGAAGCTATATAAATAAATTATACTTTTCAAACAAATAGGCTCTAACTATGTTAAATGATAGGATGTACTAGTTTGCACGAGCAAAATAAATCTAGCCAATACATAGATAATTAGCGGTGGCCACCGAAAAATAATAAATAGGACACATATATCTTAACAGAGAATAAATAGAACAATTATTAATACATGTTTAAAATGGCAATATTATAGACTATGGAAACAGCCATTATACTATTCAGCTTTAGTTTCATATAACTTCACTCTGGAAGTGGCAAATACTGAGTCTGTTTCTGTGTCCCACACAAAGGAATAGTGGTCACCGATACGGTCGAAAGTTATAATTAAGAATTAGACTTATCGGTTTGAAGTCTGATAAGGTCCGTCTTGGGGCGATAGTGGCAATGTCAAGGCCATCCAGGTGTGAAGAGACGGATGCCGGCCGACCGACGGGATGCAAGGGAAACACGATCACAGCCCAAACTTGTGTCGTTCGACCAGAACCCTTAAACATTTATTCCTCATTCCTAATTAAACTATACCCATTTTAAGGACAACAATTAATCCTGAAATTCAGTAATAAACCTAATTTGTTTGCCAGAAATAATGCAGGTACTACATTGGTAAGGTTTAAAGCACAGTGCCAAGGACACTTAAACGTGAATAGTAATAAATATTGAACATTGTGAAACAGGTTTATATACATAATATAAGTCAAGTTAATAATAATAAAATTGACTATTACTAGTAATACGTTGAATGCCATTCTCAAGCAGTTAATAGTTTCAGCCAATTGAGTAGGCCACAACACCTTGAGAAGTGAGTGAATTGAATGGTGATTTTAATTTCAAACAAGAATAAATCATATTAAGCTACTCAGTTATCGTACATATCAACGTACACCAAGTAATGGCAGGGTTTTGAGATAAACATATTTTATAACAAGTATCCAAGATTCAATATACATGCAGGGAGGACATTCATTTGTAAATAATATGATTGTACTTTATATAAATAGTAGAAACTAGAAATAGCTTGAATAAATAGTAAAATAACTTATTAAAACAAGTAACAAGTATTGATAGGTTACACATCAAACAAATTGGTTCAGCGTTAAGTAAATTTGAACAGGACCTTTCTTATAGGATAAAAAATTACGAATTAATAAACATAGTTTACATGGTAACAATGATTTGAAATCTCTAAATTTGTAATATATAAGATTGAACATAATTAATTTTCCTATACCAGCCGGCCTTAGTCCTGAATGTAATGAAGTTTGACATCATGTTAATCGGTTGATTTGCAAGATAACTCTCGGGATAATTGATTCCTTAGATGTATCAGAATTTATATATTGCACTGTTCTTACCTCAGAGTCCAAGAAAATCCTCGTAATAATTACAAGACGACGAGAAGACCTGAGGGTGGCAAACGATGATCCTCGAACTTCAACTTTTCTTCACAACGTGGTCCTTGCTCGTTAACGACTGTTTGCGTACATCACGGCTGATAATAGCGCCATCTAGGTCAAGCTTGGCTACTGGGTCAATCTACGGATTTTTAGATTCGCCGTAAGTGGAGAGCGGCAATATCCGACCATTTTCGCTAATCATTACCTTACGGTGTCGGACAATTACGGGCGCGCACCGCAACTGATTAATTCTAAACGGGGTGATCAGTCCCGTTTTCCCGAGTGCAGATAAGGCCTATGATTGCGAATCGTTACACTGAGTGCAATGAAGAGTTTGCTCATCTTCTGGTCCTCAATGAAAAAGGATGGTCACTTTTCAGATGTATTAAAATATAAGTTACATAACATTCCAACTTATTACTTTATAAACATAATTTATAGTTGATGTCAAATATAATTTATATTGTGCCGAACTTGGAAACCATATTGATAGAGAAATTACACGTGTATTTAAATTTTTTTAATAAGCACTTTTTGACTGATTGCCTTTAACGAGCTTTTAGAAGTTTCATTTTAAACTACTATGGTTGATTCAGTGTTCACCTAAAATTATAATATTTCCAAATAAACACTTTATTTTTAAGATCATAATGTTTGATATCTGCTGATTCAAAAACTTTTACAGTTCTACAACTAAAACTTTACCGATAAATTAAAATAATAAAAATGTAATATACTTAATTGCATCGAGTTTTTTTTTAATATTATTTTTCCCTGTTTACGTCCAACCCAATTGCTCTCACTGACTGAAACGAATCTATTAACATTTGCTCGGCATTCTGCAGCTTAAACTTTACTCTGTGCATTTCATAGGTAGAGTTGTTATCATTATTCAATGTTATTACGAAGTCACAGGTACCCGAAGTTAACGGATCCTCGCCATAGTAAGCCATCCTGCACGCACACACACACACACACACACACACACACACACACACACACACACACACACACACACACACACACACACACACACACACACACACACACAGCACACACACCACACACACTACACACGCCTACATCAGCAACACACACACGTACACAGCAAACACACACACACGCAACACACATACTTAACCTGCAACTCTGAATCATCGACAGTGTTTCCGAGAGAGCATTAGACCATGTTCGATTAGTTTTAATCATATTTAGCTTACTGGATATCAAAATAGAGGAAACATAATTTTAGAATACACATTCAGCATTCTAAAATCCAAAAGTTCCATTATCAATCGAACATACTACATTTTATGTTTTGTTTGGATTAATTTGATGTATTTTTTCATGGACTAGGGAAATATAATTATATCATTACATTTAAAAAATAAAAACTCATATTGTGAACGGTAAAGATGAAAAAAAAAAAATGGATTCAGGTATCGTAATAATAATTACGACTGCAAGTTCGTGGGACTGCGTTAGTGCTAAAAGTCTTACAACTCTTTAGGGGCCTCGTGCCCTATAGACAT
>NW_025779757.1:0-33736 GCF_021130785.1 Homalodisca vitripennis
AAATAATTCCAATGTCGGTAAATGGACCTTCCATAAGTGGCTATTTCAAATAAAAAAGCCAGGGGTTTGTCCATGTGTTAAAAACAACTGTTGGGATAATGAATTTTTTTGTGCCTTTGTCCCTAAAGTGTTAAATGTTTCCCACTCTGCTTTTCTCTAGTTTTGGGTTTTTGTCCGATATAGAAGTTGGAATATTTTTTTAAAATAGTGTGAAGTTAACAATTTCAAACTCAAGATGAAATTTATTAGTGTGAGATCAACCAAGGAAAAAATTTATCTGAATAGATAAGTTCCTAACTTGAATTTGAAGAACCGGTTGGGAGGACATTTGAAACTCGAGTGACGCTCATAATTAATTAGCGTTTGACACATATGGCACACTACATGGTAGTCACATAAAGGTCTACCTATATTTAATGAATATTAAGGACTATTCTCAAAAGCAATAACCGTATTATATTTGACATAGTGCCTAGTTTTTAAAATAAAAAAAATTGGCAGGTACCTATGAACCCCAAAGATAGTTTCTTTATAAGTAGAGAGAAATTTGTATAGTTCTAGGACCAAACCGTTACACGCGCCAAGGTTCCACGGACAAACAATCAAACACAAAGGTCAAATGACCCCATCGCCTCCCCTCCATCCCCCCCCCTCGCCCGACAGAGGTCCAATGACCCCTTCGGCCCCCCCCCCTCCACCCCCCCCCCCCCCTCGCCACACCTAGAGGTCAATGGACCCCTCGCCCGCCCCCTCCACCCCCCTACACGCCCCCCTTCGCCCACGTAGAGAGTCAATAGACCCCTCGCGCCCACCTCCACCTCCTCCCAAAAACTCCCTATCCCCGCCCCCCTCTGGCACCACAGAGGTCAACCATGACGCCCTCGCCGCTCGCCCCACCCTCCCACCCCTCTCCCCCCTCCACTGCGCCTCCACAGAGGTCAATAGACCCCCAGGGAGTATCGCCCCCCCTCCACCCCCCCTCAGCCACAGAGGGTTCAATGACCCCTCGCCCCCCGGTGGGGGTGGCCCCTCCACCCCTCACAGAGGTCAATGACCTTCAATGGTCATTCGATGACCTTGACCTTGGACTTCAAGGTCCACCGCCGATGACCTTGACCTTGGACTTTTCCAAGGTCACCCGCATGGACCTTGACCGTTTGTGGACTTCAAGGGTCACTATAAATAGCCTTGACCTTCATGTTGTAAGAACGTTTCGTCATAACACTTGAGTCGTCATAACAACTGTGACATACACCTGGCTTAATAACGTAGTTTACCTTATTATGTACGTTCATTACAAACTGTGACGTTTAGTTTAGCGTAATGATGTATATACTTTAGGTGATTGCGCAGTGTAAACGCGCATGACTAGGAAATACCAGCCACCACGTGCTAGTGCCAGGTTAGTTTGTATGGCATCAGCATAGGAAATACCAGTGTGATTTAAGGCCACGCGCAGTGCACAACTTGTTTTGTTAGCACAGTCAGCCATATTGAAATACCATGTGTACTTTACAAATCCGCCTGAGAGATATCAGAGTGATTAAAAAAATATGTTATTATATAAGTATAGGATTTTAAATTTGATTGGTATAAAAATTAATATAAAATCATGGAATCATAAGGAATATTTTATTTATGTTTATTGACGTCAATAATTTATACTATAAAACCGAGTTATTTGTGAACGATATATCATATAGTAACGAACAAACATTTCATATAGTGATTATTTAGATTTGTGTGTTGTGTGTTAATACCGTTTTGTGTAATTAAAATATGGAACACTTC
The DNA here is from genome assembly GCF_021130785.1 of Homalodisca vitripennis. Taxonomy (NCBI): domain Eukaryota; kingdom Metazoa; phylum Arthropoda; class Insecta; order Hemiptera; family Cicadellidae; genus Homalodisca; species Homalodisca vitripennis. The sequence goes on from NW_025779757.1 coordinate 1,792, forward strand.
CTAAAGAAAGGCTATTTCAACTTACCAATGTTTTTTAAAAGTTTTTTGTGCGCAGAAAAACATTTTAAATAAAACAAAAGGTTGTTTTAGAATTAAACAATCAAACTTTTATATTAGATATTCGAATAATTGGAAAAAGTATTAAAAAATATTTTTCTGTTGTATTGATAACAGAATTTAGGTAATTGAGACATAATAAGTTTCCAATGAATGATGATGAAGATATAACGTTGATTGACCTTGATTATAGAAACAGTATCATTTTTCCAATCCTGTATAGTCAGTGAAAATGTTATATTGTTAGATTGAGTAATGGAAGATAGAAAATCCGAAATGTGGAACAAATTGGCAAGAGAACATGAGATCGTTTTTAGAAAAAGAAATAGCTGAATTTGAAGACAGTAGTTTTATTAAATCGAATTTTTGAAAAAAAACCAAGAAGTGCAACGTGAGTGGAAAACCTTTCCATAATGTGTGTGTTAATGAAAGACCCTAGATAGTTGTGATAGAAACTTATACCGTCCTCAAGATCGCCTAACTTTGTGAACTAGTGAATGAGGTGGATTTTAAATCAAACCATTGATATTTCTTCACTTGCCCACTTGAGGTTAAAATTTAAAATATTGCTTAAACCCTTTCATATGAAGATGTTTATTTTATAATAAGAAAACGATTAATTTTTTTGGTAACAATATTATTGTAAAGAACACTTTTATTGAAAAAAAAAGACATGCAATATTATTCTTGGAAAAGTAATGATATATCCTTAATAAGAACTTTAAATAAAGATTTGTGCGCATGTAGTTTATCCTTTTTTAAAGCCATCTAGATTTGTATTTGGGTTCAAATTTATTCACATACAATCGAAATTTCTTCAGATTTTGGTAGCTTAACGTAGGAGTAATACATTTTACATAAATGGGTTACATAATATGTTTATAAAAAAGGAAATTGTATACTGTTTGAGGGAGTGGGTGTAATTACAAATTATGCAATATTTGTAGGTGATTACTGAATTTTAGTCTTTCCTAGATTTATGTAGATATTAAATATATTAACGAAAAGTGTTACAAATATGATTTTTTTGAGAGTCAATTTTTTTAATGAATAATCTTAAGAATTGATAGACTTTTCATGAACAACAATGATTATTGTTTATGTATCAAATATATAAAAATCTTCCAATAAATAACAGTCACTTTTGTTCAAAAATTTTTAACTGATTTAATATGGTTACTTAAAGAAAATCAAAAATGTAGTTTGGGTTTTTTAGTTTCAATGATACTGCTACTGTTATTGGTTTAAATATGCTTTGAGTGAATTAATATTCAGTTCTATTATCATTCATACTTGTTGAACTGAAACAGGTAATATGGAGTAATTCTTACAGTAAAACTTTTATTGTTACAGAGAGATATGAAAGTAGTTTGTTAGCGGCTGGCAAAAACCAAGTTCAAATTATGTATTGTAAAACTAAAGTATAATACAACATAATTTTCGGCTTTATATGGATCTTGAATAAATGGACCTGAATTTAAAAAACAAATTAATGGACTATTGATGGGTGAATTTTTGGAAGAGTATTAAATTACCAATAATAGTACTTTAACAATATATTAATTTTTAATTTTTTAGTTTTATAGGAATGTGAGTTTTATACTTGGACTTTCAAGGATTCAAAAACATTATCAAGGCGATTTTGTCATAGAAAGAGCTTGCTCTCTACATATCAACGGACAGAGCAAAGTGTTAACCAAAACTGCAAGTTGTTTTCAAAAGACCACCTTGTAATTTTAACAAATCTCCCTAAAAAAAAAATAAAATAAACAACGGAGACAAATTCAACCACATTTTACAAAAACAAGTTCAACTGGTTAGAGAAACAACATCCCCCCACCCTTACACCATTCATGCCTCAACGCGTTTACAATGGAGTTCCTGGTGGTTACAACACTATTCTGAAATTGAAAGACGTTTTTTATAAAAATAAATAAAAATACATGTAGGTAAAATTTATGTAAAAGGCGACTGAGAAAAAGAAACCGTTATACAAAAAAAATTTGCTATCCAGCAATTCAATGTTGAAGTAGTTTTAAAACTTGAAATATTCTCAATTGTCCCTAGTTTATGAATAATTTAAGAAAACAAATGAATGTAGATATATTGAAGCCATGTGTGTTTAGTCATAATTCATCAAATTGCGCATATATAAATTTACATGCAATTTTAAATTGGTGGAAGAATTACAAAATTATGTTAGGAAACTTGGAAAAAATTATACAGCAATCAAACTTTGTTCCCACAATTGGTTACACAAATTTGTCAAAAGATCAATTAGAATATCTACCAAAAGAATATATATTAAATCACATTGTTAAAACATTGATTGTATTTATGATAAGTTACCTGTTTATTTGAAAAAATGACAAGGACATATTAAAATCACTACGGTTGCCAAGAGCATTTTTTTCCCCCGACTTTGTGAAAATGATGGTCCACAACCCGAAAATAAAGGACTGTTTACTTTTGTAACTATGGTGAAAATTGTTTATAATAAATAACTGTGTGTGTGCTTTATGAAAAAAAAAATGTTTTCTTTTCTATTTACCTTGCACTTATTCTTTATAAATATAAAATAGTGTTATTTACTTTTTCATATCAGCTATGAGTGTAAAAGAGGAAATAGCAAAATAACTGGACAAGCACGTAAACATTTTCCTCGACGAATGTAGAATTGACGGGATTAAAAGACTTATATCAAGCGGATTTAGTTTGAAATGATACCTTATTCTTAATGTAATAAAGGTTATAAATATATAATGGACATGATTAATTGATTTTTTCCAAATTTGCAATAGCTGTTCCGTTAAAATCAAAAGCGCTACTGATGTTGCGCTACATTAGACCCGATTTTATCCAAATTTTCCAATGAAACATATTCAAACTGATGCAGGAAAAGAATGGTTTAATGTGAAAGTTTCAATTCTATTCATAAATATAATATTAATCATTATAAATCTTTCTTTTGATTTAAAAGCAAAGCATCGTAGAACGTTGGAATCGCACATTGAAAAATAAAATGTGGATTTACGTTTAGTGTACAAGGTAAACTATTGTTGGCTAAATATTTTACCTAATTTGGTTAAAAACAATATAATAATACCGTACACCGTACAATAGGAATGAAGACCAATTGAAGTTAATAAGTAAAAATGAAAGAAAAGTATTAACTAGAATTATAAATGCAAGAAAAACATTTTACCTGAAACAATCATATAAGGGTTGGTGATCGAGTCAGGATAAGCAGAGTTCGTAATATTTTTGCAAAAGGTTATTTACCGAAATGGAGCAATGAAATTTATACAATATGGAAAGTACAATCCACATTTCCTGTTACTTACATTTTGAAAGACGATAGAGGAGAAATAGTACAAGGTGGATTTTTATCAACAAGAATTAAGTAAAACTAAATTTAACGATATTTATTTGATAGAAAGATAATAAGACGTAAAGGTGATAAAGTTTTAGTACGCTGGCTAGGATTCGATGAATCACACGACAGTTGGATTAGGTAAAGAAGAGCTGGTAAAATGAAATTTATTAACAAAACTGTTCAGTTTACCGATATTAAATTTGGATAAGTTAGTAGAAGGAAATTCTGGTGAAATGCAAAAAAGTAAACAGCACGGTGATTTACTACCTGATACAATAAGATGTATAATATGCGGTCCTTCTAACTGTGGTAAAACTAATTTAGTTTTAAAACTTATTATTTTCGTCAAAAGGATTATTTTTTCTAATGTCTATATTTTTTCAAAATCTTTATTTCAACAAAAGTATAAATTTTTACAATGTGTATTGGACAATATAAGTGGAGTAGGATAATTTTTCTTTCTCTGATAAAGATGAGGTTCCATTTCCTAGTGAAATTAAACCGTATTCAATTATGAATTTTTGACGATGTTATTTGCGATGGACAGAAAAACATAAAAAATTATTTTGCAATGGGACGTCATTGGTAAGATTGACACTTTTTATATTGTCAAACATACAGTTTTATACCAAAACAATTAGTACGAGATAATGCAAACTTGATAATACTATTTAAACAAGATGATAAAAAATTTACACCATGTATATAATGATCATGTAAAAATAGACATGTCATTTGAACAGTTCAAAGAAATGTGTATCAAAGTATGGAATCGAGGGAAAAATAAATTTGTAGTGATTGACAAAGATAGAAGTTTAAATAATGGACGTTATCGTTCGGGTTTTGATATTTTTTATAACAGGATTTTTAAATAAAAGCTACAAACTAGCAAGAATTTCATTATTGCAGTCACACGTTTTGTTGAGTTAACATCATGGAGAAATTTGATGATTCTTGGTTTCAAAACAAAACAAAAGACGAGTGGTTAAAGAAATACATAAATTAAGAAAAAATATTAAAAATAAACATAGATCGATTGAACGAGAACAATTTTGGACACGGAAGAATTGTGGGAAAAAAAACAATTGAAACCTGTATCAGAACCGTTAAAACAACTAATAAAAGAAGAACAACAAGAACAAGAACAAGATAATACTAAAAGAATTGAACGGAAACGAAAATTATTTAAAAACGCAATTGAATCTGATTCAGTTCCTGTGAAATTAACGAGTTGTAAATCCTCCTCAGGTTTAAAAAGAAAACAGAAAATTAATCTACCAACAAAACATGATTTTGAAAGTGATTATGAATACGATGATGTACTTTAGACATTCCAAAATCTAAAAGAGGAGCAACTCAAATTCCGAAATGATGATAACAGTGATATGGAAACAGTTGGAACGGATGAAGAAGAGGAAGAAGAAATGGAAACAACAACAACTGCTGCTGTTTACTCCAGCAAGATCAGACGTTTTTTGAAAAAATATATCAAACCCGGCCTACGGGTGAGGAATTATTAAAACACCCGAAGGAAAAACAACTTGCTAAATATTATATTGATAAAAATTTTACAGGTAAAATAGCCAAAGAATATTTTCTAAATATAATAACAGGCACTAAACATATAGATCATAAATTACGGGTTACATGTTGAAGGTGATTCTTGGAAAATCGGTGATAAACTTGTAGATATTGACGGTGATGATTTAATTATTGATGGAATACGATATGAAGGAACACGAGGACTTTATGAATTAATATTTATGAATAATCCTAATGCATATATTTATTCTGAAGATGATTTAGGAAAACTATTATTTAAATTATAATGCAAACCAATGTACATAAAATCTAATTATTCGTCTTCGGAAAAATAAGATCAAATAGAGGCATCAAGTATAAAAAAATATTATTTCTCGATTATTAAAGAGAAGAAAACCGAAATCTACGAAGACCACTAATACCGATGAAAGTGGTAATCACAAACAACAAGCGACCTCAGGTAGTGGAATAGTATTGTCTAATTTTTCTTCTTTAGAAAAAACAAAATCACAATCAAACAAAGATAATAATAATAATAATTTTCCAATACTTAACAAAAGAAAAGCAAATTCTGCGATGATGATGATGAACACTTATACAGATGAAATTAATCACCAGGAAACGGCAGCAGACAGTGGAATAATATTATCTAATTTTAAAAACCAGATGTAATTTACTATGATGATCCTAACGAACTGGTCGATAGGTTAAGAATACTATTGGCTTCTCAAAAGGCAGGCAATACAGCACATTCAAATGAAATAAATTCAATATTAGAAGAGTTATATGAATTAAGGGATAAATTATTTTAATAAATAATGATTACAATACTTGTAATTTTTCATTTTTATTTCAACCTTTGTATCTGATAGTAGCTATGAGTGTTGATAAGTTTGGTCACTTTTCGAATGGAAGTGGTATTAGTTCTAGTAGTAATCTGAGAGGACCTAAGGGTGATGGATTCCATATCGACGGTTGATGGAAACTATGATGTATTAAATAAGAGAATTTGTAATCTAGGTGATGCGGCAAAACCTAATGATTGCAATAAATTTTAGTATTTTCAGCGATGCTATTCAAAATTGTCTTACAGTAATAAATGATAAAGTTGAAAGAATTAAAAACTGATTTTCAGGGAAAAGTTAGCGGTTTAATTAATCATCTTGAAAACTAAAATTGAAAAATGAAATAAAAAATAGAGAGCAATCGATTTTTAATATACAAAATTATTACATCGCGCTGGTTAAAAAAAGAAGGATCGTCAATGTTAGTGCCAGTATTAAATGATAACGATGTTGTGATAAGACAAGAACTAAACGCAACTAGAGAAAAAATTAAGAGCAAACCGATAGAGAAATAAAAATAAACACTTTAGATTTAAAAAACGAATTCGAAAATTTTACCTAAAAACGATTTTATAAATTTAAAAAATGATTATTTAAATTTTAAATCACATGTTCGTGATACGATTCAAGAAATATTAGAAGAATTGGAAGAACGATAAAGAAGACGTTTAGTACAATTATATATTATGGCTAGGAGAAAAAACAGTTGTGCTAGTAGTTATCAAGGCTCGGGACTTGATAACATCACTTGCCAATGCAGCAGGTTCAGTTTTTAAATAAAGCAATCGATATTTTTACCAACGGAAATACACTTACCAAAATTACCAGTTTTGTGGTCCAGGAACTAATTTGAATAAGAGACTTGCATTAGGTCAAAAAGGAATTAATAAACTTGACTCTTTGTGCCGTCAACACGATATAGCGTATGCAAAGTATAGTGATAATAAACAGAGATCTATTGCGGATCGTTATATTAGCTGAAGGCGCTTGGGAAAGAGTTAAAGCATCTGATTCAAGTTTAGGTGAAAAAGCAGCCGCATGGGCAGTTACTAATATCATGAAAGCAAAAACCAAACTTGGAGGAGGAGGAGGAGGAGGAGGAGGTGGAAAAAAGAAAAAGTCAAACAATTGCTTTAAATGTAAGAAAAAAATAAAAAGGAAAGTTTAGTAAAAAGAAAACGGTTAAAAAGGTAAAGGTCTATATTTAAGACCGTATAAAGGTTCTGGTCATTCAAAAAAAAAAATCACAATGTACTCGTCAAAAATAATCGATCGTTTAGCTAATAGACCATTAACGAATAAAGATATAATAAAATGTGCAAAAAAACTTAAATTACCACATTTTCAGAGGGGTTTTTTATGCGTGATTTACTACCAATTAGAATACGTAATAAAGAATTCTGCAATTATAAATTTAGACAGTTATGCAGGACAAGGTACACACTGGGTATGTTTTTACAAAATAGGTTTAAATGTTGAATATTTCGACAGTTTCGGGAATTTACGTCCACCAATTGAAATTCAAAAATATTTAAAAAGTGTTGATGGGTAACAAAGTGAATATAAAATATAATTATTTTCCTAGACAACGAGCTGGCACAGTGAATTGTGGTCATTTGTGTTTAGACTTTCTAGCCGTGCGAAGATGATTTGTGTTACTGGAAAACATTCAAATTTAAAATGTTCTCTTTTTCCACCACTGGATTTGAGTTCGTCTGATGAGTGGGAAATGGGATTTTTTAGATTTAATGACATATAATTCAATTCCAAATGTTGAAGAAGATATAAATAATAAAATCAAATTGGTACAGACGTGCTGAGTTTACCAACTGGTGCATACGAGATAGAAGATATTAAGAATTATATTATAAAAGATTTAGAAGAAAAAAAAATCTTCTACCACTTTTAATCTTGTTGCAAATAATAACACACTTCATTGTGAAATATTATGTAATCAAATTGTAGACTTTACAGTTCCAAATTCTATAGCGAATCTATTAGGATTTACAAATAGTCAAAAATTAAAAGCAAATAAATGGCATATATCAACTAATCAGGTCGCCATTAATAAAGTGGATATCATTCGAATCACTTGTAATATTGTTAAAGGATCTTATAGAAACGGGATAGAAGGCCATGTGCTTCATGAGTTTTATCCTGCTGTAGCACCTGGTTATAAAATTGTTGAAAAACCAAAACATTGTTTAAATACTTTACCAATTACAAAACAATCAACATTAGGTGAATTTTATATAACATTAGAGGATCAAGAAGGGAACTTAGTGAACTTTAGAAACGAAGAAATCAATTTAAGAGTTGATATAAGAAAAAAACAGAAATAAATAATAATGGGTATTGTATTTCCGATTAGAGAAAATAACAATAACAGTATTACAACTAGCGTTTCTAGTATAAGAAATAATAAATTTAAAAAAGATATTAGTCATGGTCGAACTTTGAAACCGTTAACATTGAAAAATTTAATTTTTCTACAAAATCTTCCGGAATTTAAACGAATTAAAAATGAGTAATATATTAAATGTTAATGAAAATATAGAAATTGATGAATCGCTTATAGAATGGGAATGGCATTCTCACAATCCATACACATCTAATTCTTTTAAAAATAGTGATGAAATTCGTATTCCTGTTCATCAACAAGACGCATATACGTGTCCTAATAAAAGTTTTTTACTAATTGAAGGGAAAATTATTAAATCTGCTGATTTCAAAAGATGATACTACTTCAAGTCTAATTAATAACTGTATGGCTTTCTTATTTGATGAAAATTAGATATGAAATTTGTGGAACGGAAATTGATCGTTGTAAAAAATGTTGGTATAACTAGTACTATGAAGAATATACTTACACTGAAACCGGGAGATGAAAACTGGATTAAGAATGCAGGCTGGAATCCACCATCGATGGACGTTCTTGCAGATAAAACTAATTTTTCATTTTGTGTACCGCTCCAATTGTTATTGGGGTTTGCAGAAGATTATAAAAAAAATACTTTTGAATGTAAAACAAGAATTAGTGCTGATACGCGCATCAACTGATAAAAAATGCAATTTTTCAAGCTACACCAAGTCTTCACGATTGTTCATTTCAAATAAATAAGATTGTTTGGAAAGTTTCCTTATGTTCGTGTTGATGATAATATAAGATTATCATTACTAAAGATTACTGACTCTGATCAGCCCATAACAATGGCGTTTAGAAGGTGGCAAATTCATGAATATCCCTCACTTCCTGTTTCTAAAGCTCAGACTTGGACTGTTAAAACTACATCTTTGGTGGAAAAAGCCTCGATATGTAATAATAGGCTTTCAAACAAATAGAAAAGATAAAAATGATAAAAAATCATCACATTTTGATTTTTGTGATTTGCGGAAAATGTAAAACTTTATTTAAATAGCAAAAATTATCCTTATGATAATTTCAATGGATGCACAGCACTGATGTATGAATTGTATTCAAGATTCCAGTCTTCATATTATGCAGGAAGTGATAACCAACCTTGTCTGAGTAAAAATGAGTTTCTACAAAAATTTCCACTTTTCGTTATTGATTGTTCAAAGCAAGTTGATACAATAAAAACCCGGAGCATTGGATATAAGAGTTGAATTGCAGGCAAAACAAAGACTTTCCAGCTGGAAACTGCAGTTTATTGTTTAATTATAATGATGCAATTGTACAGTACACACCATTATCAGGAATTGGTAAAAAAGATTATATAAAAAAATAAATATGATTTTTTTTTTTTTGTAAATATTGATGTGTTATTATTTTATCCTTATATTTAAATTAGGAAATAGGAGGTAAAATAAGTACAATAGTATATGGTAATTCAATTGTATGTAAATATATTTTGATAATAATACATAATATTAGTACAATATTTACAAAACATTAGTATAATATTAATAAAAAATAATAACAAATATAATATAATATACAGAAATGGATATGTAAAAATTAAATTTTTCAATTTTGTGTGACCATACGCTAATGTGTGTACTCCGTCTGTTTGAATACATCTTTTATCATCATTTTCCATTTAGAGCCAACTTGTTTATTGTTACTGTTCTTAGAGTATGTTTTTTTGATTGAAAACATTCTCATTTCTTTTCTAATGTTACATGATGAAAATAAACAATTTTTATAATCATAAAAATTAATATGATTTTTTTATTACAGATTTTGTTACACCTTTAGCTTTTTTTAATTTCATCTTTTTTTCTTCTAAATACAAATCGTTCATAGTTCTGTAGGTATAAAGTTTGCTCCTTAATCCGATAAATTCTACTATAGGAATACCCATACATTCGTCTTTAAAACAGCCTAATTTTTTTTTATTTTCTACAAAATAACATTTATGATTTTTTGGATAATCTGACATATCAAAAATATTTTTTTATACTTAAATTATTGAAATCTTCATATAAATCTTTAGTGAATATCTCATAAAAAAAATGAATCAGTATCAATATAAAGTAAGTTTATTTTATTTGGATAAAATGGTTTCATTATGTTATAATGAAAATCGTACATGTGAAAATTTGCTTAATTCTAAGACTGTAAATCCAATATAAATAGGTTTATTAAACAATACAACATCTTTACTACATTCTACTGCGCTTAAATTTTCTGAATAAACTATTCGGTTTTTAAAATTAGGTCTGGAAATCAATTTGGACAATCTTTTCTCAGTATTTACTAATTCTAAATTAAGTCTGTCTCGAACATTTTCTATTGATTTGCCAAACATTGCATTATTAAGTAATTTATAAAAGTCTTTTTCAAATTCATTATTCGACTGTTTCCTCTTTTCAAGTGTTAAATAAAATATATGATTTAAGCCAAGGACTCTGATTGAATTGTAAGATTCGATGTATTCTTTTTTAAAACTAAATCCATTATCTAGTGCCTGTTTTAAGTTGACATAATGACACACATAATATTCTTTATCATTAAGAGTAGTGAGTAAATTTAACTTGTTTTGAATTTGGCGGACATTGTTTTTCAGGTAGAAATGGTAAATCATTATGATAATCGTGTAAATATGATGGATAACCAATATTACATTCAATAATATATCCAATAGGACTATCATTTGTTATTGATTGTACATTGAATCTTTTTATTTCTTTTATTTGTTTAACCATCTAAATCCATCTTTTGGCATAGGTTTGATCATGGCCCAGCCATAATAAATTATTTGCATCTATATATGTTCAAATAATTAGAGGGGTTTATTACAATCAAATAATGTATCATTTAAATCTTTATTGTTTGCTATAGCGTGTCTTTTTATACAACTAGTAATACCGCCACGTATTCCTTTTTCAATAAACATATACATGTCATAATTGTTTAATAATTCCAATTCTACTTCTGTAAATTTTAACATCGCATCAAATGTTAAACTAGGAAGAGTTAGGTAATTAGCTGGATCTAATTCATAATTATTAAGACATATAATGCGGAAATTTTCAAATATATCTGCTAATAATAATACATCAGTTTTTAGATAAAAATCAGAATAATCAACCTAATGTTTTGACAGTTAAATCGTGACCAAACTTTTTTGGCATGATCAAATTCTTCATTTGAAATATGTTCTTCTGACATTTTGTTAAAAAAACATTCTTTTGCAGGTAATTGAGTTTCTTCCAATTTTTTCCCACGAATCTGTATATTCATAAGGATACACACCTTTTCTAGTAACAAAGGGTAAATCATTTTCATTATTAAAAAAATAATTTAGTATGATAAAATCTTTCTTTTGGTAAATTATTTGCTAACTGAGCTAGACTGGTATTTTAAAAATCTAAAAACTATCAAGAAAAAATGTAATTTAATTTTACCAGTCGTGTTTTTAGAAAAAACTAACATATTTTTCTGAAGAATTCGGAATAACATTAATTTTTTGTTGGTCACAACCTAACTGTTTTTTTTAACAATAAAATGTGTGTCATTAGTTAGAACTTCCATGCAAAAATATTGGTAAACATGTTTGATTTTTTCTTTTCAAATTACATTTGTTACAGAGTAAATTTCTAAAACGTCCAGTAAAGTGACAATGATCTTTTACAGGTTGTTCAATCATGGTAAATTCTAAATTACACAATTCACAATTATTAATAGATTTAATTCTATTTCTTTCATAATCACTCAATGGTATCATAGGTCTATTAATAATCAATTAATTCTGCTAACAAATTTGCAATTGAAATTAGATTAATCCATAAATTTTGAAGCTGCATCAGGACCTCTATAAAGATAACGGTTCATTTGGCAATTGAGATGTCATATGTTTTCCGGAAAGTCTTTATCAATAACTAAATACACACAAAAACTCATTGGTTCATGTATTTCATTAATGGTTGTGTACTTTGATTGTTGTTCATCAACTTTTTTCAAAAATACATTCAAAATCGCAGTAAGCAACAACTGGAACCTTAAACTTAAAATGAAAATTTGTAAATTTTAAAATTGATGGATTATCCGGCATTTGTGCTTTTAAACGGCTTATTGATTTTACAGTTTAATTTGTGAGCATTTAATTTTACTTGTTTTATCAATTCCTGAATAATGAGCAAAAACATCTTTTACAAAATATCATTTTTTTCGTATTGGAGTGAAATTTTGTGTTCTAATTAATCTTGAAAAATCATTAATATAACAATAGTGGTTAATACCTTGATCGTTGGACAATAACAATAAATCAAAATGATTTTCAGCTTCTTCTTCACATACTCTGAGTGGATAAATTTCGAATGTTTTATTTATACCATAAACATTTACACTTATTCCAAAATTATTTTTTTTCGAATTTTTTAATTTGTTTTAAAGTGCATGGATAAACTAAATCATTAAAATTGAAGTTATTAATTATAGATGTATATCTTTCATCTACACGTTCTCTATGCTCGCCTTCTACATAACGAGCTAAGAATTGACCATTGAAAAACATTTATCATCATCTAGATTTTGCGGATTAATAATAGCTTTTTTATTTTGAATACACTTTGGAAGAGTAATGTATGAAGAGCCGGCTAATGGTCTATACTTACTACATCGTACAAGAATTCCATCTACAGAATGTAATGTCCAACCGCTACCTTTTCCTAAATAATCATTTTCTTCACCACAAATTTTTGTAAACATATTTCTCAAGATATTATTTAAAGAATTTTCACGAAACACTGTAAAATTAGAGGTTTTTAAAAAAGCCACTTCTTGAGTCTCCATTTGTAAAAAGGTTTCATATAAGTACATTCAACAACAATGTTAAATTTTAATGCTTCATATTCATTTAGTAAATTTAATATCAACTGTTTTATTTCTTCTTTAGAAACTTGTAAAATTAAACAAATATCTTTTAAATTTTTGTCTTGGTTTTTCAAATAGTACGTTTTTAAAATACCTTTAAACGCATTTTCAATTTCTATAAATTTATAATTTGGACATACTAATTTTAATCTGTGTTTTTTTCGTTTTAAATTGGGAACTTCTAATAATTTATTTTCATCAGAAGATAATGAATGGATGATGATGTAGATGGTGTGAAGAGAATAATTATTTTCCTGTTCTAATTCCATGAGCTCTTCTTCTTCATTATTATCAATGTTCATTGGTTCAGAAAACAAAAGTATGTTTTCTTTTTTTAAATGGTAGAAAAGATTCCATTATTTATGATCTGAAAAAAAAAATAAAAAATAATTATTTTAATCCTGTTGATCCAAAACCATTTTCATCTCTACTAGTTTTTTCTAACACACTGTTTTTAGTAACCTCCTCAATATCAGGCCAAACTATTCGCTCGCAAATTAATTGAGCTATTCTATCACCAATTTCTACACTGAAATTATCGTTTGATAAATTGAACAGCACTATTCCTACGTTTCCTCTATAATCTGGATCAATAACTCCAGCACCTACATGTATACCGTTTTTTAAAGATAGACCTGATCTCGGCGCTATTCGACCATAACACTCGTCTGGTAATACTATCGCAATATTTGTTTTTACTAATTTACGATCCCATTTTTTTTATAACTACATTTTCTCCACTTCTTAAATCAAAGCCCGCAGCTAATGGTGAACAAACGTTCGGGTGGAAATCCATTTTCCGACAGTCGAATAAATTTTAGAGTGTTACTAGCTGAAAAAATAATAACTAATTAATTAATATAGAAAATTATTGTAAAATCAATAAGACATAGTAAGCCTAAAAATATTTAACAAACTCTACTTAACATTTAGTACGATTTGTCTTTTTTATCAAATGTAACTGTTTTCTTGTTTTACACTGTCCATTTTTTTAACATGTTTTGACCAACAGACGTTAACACATTGTTAATTACTTCAAACTTTCTTTTGTCTTCTGGATTTTTTTTAACGTCTAATAAAAAATAGCCTTTTTTCGATACTTTTTGCCAGTATTGTTTTTCACTTTTACATTTTTTCAAATCTTTAACATCGGTGATTTCAATTTTAATTAAATGAGTACCAGTCTCGCCAGGTGTTGATATTTTTCTTTTTTGATCGCCAGACTGGTACTGTAAATGTTGTGATATGAATAAGGATTTATTATTTTTATGGTTAAATAATTTAGCAAATTTGTCAACCTCATCATCGTCATCATCAAAGTTTAGTTGATCTGAATCAGACGAATAATCACTTTTTGGTCTTTTAACTCCTTTTCTCAATTTTTTACTCTCTTTTTGTTCAGTATTACCTTCTAATTCTATTAATCTACTTCTTCCGATATCCTGAATCTTTTGTACAATATTTAGTGGAAACGAAACATTAGTAACATTTTTTAATACATCATCAAAAATACTTAATAACATGTCATACGTGTGCTCTTCTAATAAATAATAAACCTGTTTATCTGCAGATAAGTCATTATTTTCTACTAGGTAATATTTAGTCAAAGAATCACATAAGTTTTGAAAAATAAATAGCAGTTGTACTGCTATAGGGTTCATGCAAATGTCTTTTGATTTTTTCAGTTGACTAACCAATTGTTCCCAACTATCCAAACTTCGAAACCCAATCATCCATAAATTTTCTATAATCTGTGTCAATGTTAAGAAAACTCATCATTGCTGACGTACCGAAAGATGAAGAAGTAGACGGTTGTTGTGTCAGCTGCTGTTGTGCTGTTTGCTGTTGCTGTTGCTGTTGCTGTTTCTGTTGCTGTTTCTGTTGCTGTTGCTGTTGCTGTTGCTGTTTAAGTGGTGGAGGTGGAGGAGTACTTAGAAGCTTACGTAGTATTGAAGAATGCTCTTCGGATTGTGTCAAGTCAACGACTGTTTCAGAATCCATTTCTAAAACACAAAATTAAAATCGTTAATAATCAATACAAAAGAAATTTAATATTTTTTAAATTACAAAATTTAAAATGCACTGTTTTCATCTATTTAATAAAACCAAATTAATACTAGTTTAACACAATTTTGTAAATAATTTACCAATAGTTAGTTTTGGAAAAAACAATATATTTTTCAAAAAACGTAGAAAATAATGGAACGTAATTGTATGAAATACATACCTGTATATTAGAAGTGTCTTGGAAAGCATGAACAGAACACTGTTGGGTAAAACTTCCTCCTCAGCTTATAAAGAAACCTCAAGGCTGTATCACACGTTGCATAACTACACTTGTTTACTTTACACGCACTTCGTTGAATCCATTACCGTAGTGAATAAATACTTATTATTATACTGTTGCAAACAAAATTGCACTGCGCGTGGCTTAATCACTCTGGTCATCCGCTTTATTAATATTAATGAATCAAAAAACTCCAGAAGGAAAACTACTTCCTGCGCATGTCTTGTGCCAACATACAATATCAGTAATACCACAAACTATTACAATGATCTCATATTTACGTCATAAATATTACATCATAAGTAAACTACGTATAGCCAGGTGTTGTCACAGTTGTATGACGACTCAAGTGTTATGACGAAAACGTTCTTACAACTGAAGGTCAAGGCTATTAAGTGACCTTGAAGTCCAAGGTCAAGGTCATCGGGTGACCTTGAAGTCCAAGGTCAAGGTCATAGTGTGACCTTGAAATCCAAAGTCAAGGTCATCGAATGACCTTGAAGGTCATTGACCTCTGGAGGTGGAGGGGGGCGCGGGGAGGGGTCATTGACCTCTGTGGCGAGGGGGTGGAGGGGGGCGAGGGGTCATTGACCTCTGTGGGCGAGGGGGTGGAGGGGGGCGAGGGGTCATTGACCTCTGTGGGCGAGGGGGTGGAGGGGGGCGAGGGGTCATTGACCTCTGTGGGCGAGGGGGTGGAGGGGGGCGAGGGGTCATTGACCTTTGTGTTGATGTTGTGTGACCTTGGCCGTTGTAAACGGTTGTCCTAGAACATACAATTTCTCTCTACTCTTTTATATAGTTACTATCAATGAAAGGACAAGAAAGATCCCAAAGTAAATTAATTTTAAAGTACGTGGAACTATAGAGATTTCTTGAACTTTGCTCTTGTTTGCCAAGCTATCCTTTATCGATAACCAAATTGATTGTATGATAATACGAACAATTTTCATCGTTATGTTATTATATATCAAATCTAAGATTGATGTTTTGGGAATTGTGGTCTTAATTTTAATTACATTTATTAAACAGCAACATAACGTATTGTTTTTAACTATATTTAAAATATCAAAATGTATAACAGTTATAGATTTAATATATTAACTACTACATATATTTATAAATTATTCGTTTTTTACTGAATCTTTTTTTTCTATATATTAATAATTTTATTCCAGACGAAACACCAAGTAATCAAATCTGCATTAATGTTAAAATACCGTATTAAAAAAATCCAATAATATTATCAAAATATTGTACTCACTCACATTTGTCATCTGTAATGTTTTCTCTAGAGTGTTTTGTAAAACCTAATAGTGGTAGAAATATTATAGTTCTGCACGTAATTATTATCAAAAGCATATCCGACTGCCAAACAATCCAACAGCGACTGACGTAAACGTCATAAAGAAAACATTGTAAAATATTTGAGGTTCAGTTAAATTTATATAGAGTGATTAAAATTACCTAATTAAAACAACACACAATAACGTACATGAAATTGTCTTTTGTCATTATCCTAACTTGTAAAAATATATAACAAATTATACCTAAATGAAAAATAGAAACGTTTATTTGTTACAATTTAATGTCCATATTGAGATAGTTTGTATTCTGTGTGTTAAATTTTATATGTGACCGGCCTACTTTTGCTTTTCTGCTGTTCTTATCATATGAGTATACTTCATCTAAATACAAACTCTTATAATCATACTACCATTGTTTATGTCATAAAGATATTTCTTTCTTTATGTCTTTTTATGTAAAAAGCAAATTAGCAATCTTTAAAACCAACGAAATATTGCAATCAGCAAACAGTATTGTTATCTTTTAATAAAAAAATAACAAAAGCAAAACTGTCTTCTTAAAGGAAAAACAGAAAACTAATAAATTAAAATAATAAAAATCATATTTCTTGAAAAAAATGAAACTTTACAAAATATAATGTGCGTAAAACGTTGAGATAATGATAAACAATAATGATTTTTTTTAAAGGAAGACCTTTTTAATAAAACAAAATATAGTACGGGTTACTAATTATTATATATTTTGAATAAATAACAATGGATTAAATTTTTTCGATAGAAAAAACTTGAATCAAAAGACCAATCTGGATTATATTATGGACTATTTTATAATTCACTCATTTAAACTATGCCTTCTTTAATTTTCGTATTGATTCAACGTTTGCATGTAAAGAAATTAGTCTCTCCATATGAGTTAACAAGGCAAACTAAATTACTATAACATCTAAACGAGTTCACCTATTAATGTACCAACAACTTTGAAATGTTTAAAACGCAGTCTTTTTATTAAAAAAATTAAGACTGGCCACCATATGAAAAGTGGTGTTTGCAAAACATAAGCAAAATTATTTGTAAAATTAAATATAAAAATATGAACAATCCCCCGTTTGAAGTTTTTGGTCACACATTCCAATTTTCACGTTAAAATACAATTCGGAGCACACCATTTCATTTGTCATATTACATTATTGTCTTCATTTATTTCTCTGTTGAAAATTAAATATTTTCTTTAAAGCAGATATAAATTCGCCTTTATGTTTAAACGGCAGTTTATGTAAAGTAATTAATTCAAATCTCCCTATATAGGTTTATTAAACTGTCAAAAAAGCATACATAAAACTATGTTTACTAGATTATTTCTCCAGCATAAGGAAAACCGCTTATTTCCACATAATATGTAATGCAAAATGTCTTATTTATAAAAGAAACACAATCTTTTGTAGTATTTTCATAGCGACGAAGCATAGGAAAGTAATGTTTTTATATTTAAACTAAATATTACTATATAAATGGGGACAGAACATTAAACATTCATATATATATATATAATAATATATATATATATATTATTATTATTATTATTATTATTATTTATTATTAAAAGTGTGTGTGACTTAAAAAGGGTTAAATGGAATACTACTTCCCTACTAACAATAAAATTTTAACTCGTTACCATGAAAACACAAAATAAAAACATAATACTTTATAAAATGTTTCAATACATGGCATGCTGGCTGATGTAGCTACACCGTTATACGGACGAAGTTATTCGTGTTCATGTTCTGACCTCTGACCCTGACACGACGACTGAGCCTCTACCGATTTGGCTGCAATATTCCTTAAATAAGTAAGTCAAGAAACAACATCACTATTCATATAACTCACGTAGATGTTGTCTTGCATGTAAAGCTATAGACGTTGTCTAAATATTGATGTTTAAACCATTATTCCTCGAGACAGCAGAAACGCATCATTTTGTCTTCCTATCTGAATGACAGCAGAACTACTATAATTCACTTAGTTTGCTATTTAATTGCTGTAAGGACTCCGACCCCAACATACTACCACCAGTATCACCACATACTTGCGCGTTTGTTTACCATTACTGCTGAGGCAGTGCAGTTGATGAAATAATTCCATAAATTAAAAACATAACTATTCACTCTTGAAAATTTTCAATAAAGTTATTCACGCGAGTGTTAAGCATAGTTCATAATTCAAAATTTACATGTATTTCCTGAGAAGGAATTAGTTTTAAATGTATTAAAGAGTTTACAGTAACGTAAACACACACAAAGTAAAAGAAAAACATTGCGAGCTTACAAATATAATAAAACACGCAGTAAAGTGCCAAATTGACTTTACCACTGTTTGTTGCTAGAACCGGTGCTAACATTTCTCCCGTATGATTTTTACTTCGAAAAGTACTTCTTTACTTGTTTATTGTGTTAAGTGGGGTATGGCTAGGAGCCCATAGCCAATTTTTATTGCTCAAGTACACAACCTGGTTCTTGAAATTGATAAGGATGTTTATTATACTAAAGAAATGTATCGTCTCTTTTGCTAGTTTTGGTTGAGATCAAAATGGGAGGACATCAAAGGGTTAAGAACATGAAATAAAATGTTTTTTCTCAAATGATATTTCTTTAGCTTTACACACCGTCGCCACACAATTAAACATTATTAAATCACATACAGTCCGTGAAGAGTTTTTATCTTAACTAATTTTATGGGAGTAATAAAGTTTTTAATGTTGGTATAACTAGCCAGGGAAAATCGAAGGAAAAATTATCGTTTGATATTATTAACCCTTCATATACGTTAAAATTTTAACTTTTAGTAAAAGTAGAGTTGATGACAATAAATTAGTTTTATTATACTTATTTATGATTCAGGCTGCCATATTACTTATCCTCAATACAAGAACACCCAGTATCGTAAGTGTTTCGGACATGTCCAGTGTATAATTCCATTCTGAAAATACTGTTTTAGTCAAACCTTCTAGCTTGTTACAATATTCTCTTCCACGTACTCATCAGTGAATGACACACGCCAATAAAATATAAATAAAGTGCCATTATTTTCATTATAACAAACAAATGTTTAAGAAGGATCTTTATTGCTACCGGTCTTCAATGTTTGTTATACTTGTGACCTAAACATTATGTACAATTTTGCATGTCATTATATTCTATTTAAAATATTAAAAACAATTTTGCTACAATAGATTTTTCAGATTGGCACACTAACATTAATTAGTCAAGAATATGTTTATTTGGGAATAGCTGGGAATGATGTAATTACAATTTCTTACATTATTTCTTTTGTGTTAATTAGTTGATTTTTTTTATTATTATTTCGTCACCCTACATGCAGTTCTTAAAAAGAACCCGAAGGCTTTGTCCCGAGTGGATTAGATTACTTATAAGAAAAAATAATTAAAGTGTAGCACCGGATGAGGCAATAAGTGTAGCACCTCTTTACATAGATTACACTTATTTTTAAATCTAAGTGTCCCTGCTGTCTAAACGATATAAAACAGTTTATTTCGAGCTCCTTCGTAGCTGTATTTTTTTGATCTCTTCAGACGAACACGATTCCAGATTGCAGGAGTCATATTTCTGATATTGTCAGTTTCCAGAGGATGCACTAAGAAGAAGTTCAATTAGAGCTAAACTCAACATTCACCTTTAAACTATGTATAAATTGCACAACACCCAGCGCTTCATGTTAAATTAGTACAGACCATACTTAAGCAAAGAAATACATGAAACCTAGAAGTGTGGTACAGTAAAATAACACCTATTTAGATATGGTTTATTTAACTTAATATTACATTCATGTGATTCATGAAGTTCTCCCCCCACTTCTACAGCACATTGTACTAGTAAAAATAATGAAAAAATGTTATATAAACATAGGTCCGAAAACGCTTCGTTAGCGAGTTACACTAGCGAAAGATTTCGCCTGAATTCCTGGGTAAGGAGTAAAATAAAGCCATACTGAACTTTTGAAAAGGTTAATTAAGTAAGAAATATCGTGGATTCTTATGTATTTTTACCTGATAAAGCTAATAAAATAGGTTTCAGAACTGTACCTGTAGTAGTTTTTGAGGGATTCAGGGTTAAATACAAAAAATTGGGGCACGAAACAATGTTTTTTTAAGTTTGATGTACAATAACTTTGTTAAATTGGTAATAAATACATAAAATCAACAAACATTAATTGTAGAGAATTTAATTCTGAGAAAATTGATATAATCAAAGTCTAAAATAAAACAGAAATAAGTACCAAAAAATCGATTTTATTCAGTATAATACATTACTAGTTTTAAGCAAAATTAATCAGGTTGGGCCAACCGTACGCACCTTTTTATAATAGATGTTCGAAAATGAGGCCATCATTATCAATACATTTTGCAGCACGTTTGTGTATTGCTTTTGTTGCGTTTCTTAATTTTTCAGGACTTCCCTGTATCTGCACAGCCGAATCCATAATACGGGCAATTAATTCATCACGAGAATTCACTTTTGTCTTGTATACAATGTCTTTCATCCATCCCCAGATGCAATAATCCAATGGAGATAGATCTGGTGATCTTGGTGGCCAAGGGTGAGGCCCTCCACGACCAATCCAGTGTCCAGGAAATTGATGATTTAAGTAAGCAGAAACGGCACGTGAAAAGTGGGGAGGTGCTCCGTCATGCTGGAAGTACAAATTTTGTCTGAGATGTAAAGGAACATTCTCTAACAGCTGCGGCAACTCTTCTTGAAGGAAATGCAAATAGAACTCAGCATTTAGGCGTCCATGTAATATGAAAGGTCCAATCAGCCGATTGTGCAAAAGGCCACATCAGACATTCACGCTAAATCGGTGTTGAAAGTTCTGTTCCACTACCTCATGTGGATTTTCTTCTGCCCATGAGTGTTCATTGTGCAAGTTATTGACACCATCCCGAGTGAGTTGTGCCTCATCCGTAAACAAAATACGCTTGTAGAGTTGATTATTAATATTCAAAAAGTTGCAAAACTCCAAGCGAAGCGGACCATCCCCTAG
This sequence comes from Homalodisca vitripennis, assembly GCF_021130785.1. Classification (NCBI taxonomy): domain Eukaryota; kingdom Metazoa; phylum Arthropoda; class Insecta; order Hemiptera; family Cicadellidae; genus Homalodisca; species Homalodisca vitripennis. Next base: position 23,597 of record NW_025779757.1, read on the forward strand.
CTGTAGATGTTGAACCTTTTGTTTATGAAACGGATAAAATTTTGTTTCGATTAAGTGACCTCCACACCGTTGACTGCGAAACTCCTATCCGCCTAGAAATACGTCGTGTACTTACACTTGGACTGCGAATGAAACAGCATTAATAACAATATCATCATCAAGTTGGACAAATCGTTCATAATTGGTTCTAGTACTTGGTAGTGATTCTGTTTCCCGAAGAGTAGGAAAAGTTCCTGAAATTGATTTGGTATCTGGAATCCTCCTATTAGGGTAACGTAGTTCATATTCTTCTACAGCAGCTCTAGCATTACCATTACAGTAACCCAAAATAAAAACCATATCAGCGTATTCCTCTGATGTAAATAAGTAAGGCATTTTTTCGCTGAATAAACAATCGAATTATAACTCACAGAAACATTGCATTTAATAACACGATTTACAGAACCCGATCTCCTGCTGTAGCTTGCAAAACACCACTAATACACAGTTCTAACGTAACAGTACAGAATACCATTGTTTGATCAGCTGTTATTCGTGCGTTACCAACTTAGAAAATAATAAAACAAAAAACTGCATTTCGATGATTATTAAACAATAATGGGAAAATGTTTGCTTCATTTATTTTCGAACATTTGATGTAAATTTTTATTAAAAAAAAAAAATACAACGTAATAAAACATGATATTTTTATTTACAAACAAATTTATTTAACAGTTAATCTTGTTTTCTCAATTTATCTCATCATAAAGGAAACAAACATTTTGTTTTTGTTTTATTTTAAACTAAATACCGTACGGCATTTCTTTACAGCAGCTAGTAATGTATTATACTGAATAAAATCGATTTTTTGGTACTTATTTCTGTTTTATTTTAGACTTTGATTATATCAATTTTCTCAGAATTAAATTCTCTACAATTAATGTCTGTTGATTTTATGTATTTATTACCAATTTAACAAAGTTATTGTACATCAAACTTAAAAAAACATTGTTTCGTGCCCCAATTTTTTGTATTTAACCCTGAATCCCTCAAAAACTACTACAGGTACAGTTCTGAAACCTATTTTATTAGCTTTATCAGGTAAAAATACATAAGAATCCACGATATTTCTTACTTAATTAACCTTTTCAAAAAGTTCAGTATGGCTTTATTTTACTCTTTACCCAGGAATTCAGGCGAAATCTTTCGCTAGCTGTAACTCGCTAACGAAGCGTTTTCGGACCTATGTTTATATAACATTTTTTCATTATTTTTACTAGTAAAATGTGCTGTAGAAGTGGGGGGAGAACTTCATGAATCACCCTGTATAACGTATCTATGCACCTTACAGTTTAAAAGACAGGAATACGATAACGCATCTATACACCTTACAGTTTAAAAGGCAGGAATACGATAACGTATCTATGCACCTTACAGTTAAAAGGCAGGAATACGATAACGTATCTATGCACCTTACAATTAAAAGGCAGGAATACGATAACGTATCTATGCAGCTTACAGTTAAACGGCAGGAATACGGCACATTACATATCGCATAACTTGCATCTCTAACAATGCACATCGTCAAGTCTACAGTGAATTAATTATGCATCACGTTTTACTCAGTTTTCTGGCAAATTTATTTAGTATGAGATATGTCGTTGAGCACTATCGTCAACTCCTTCTTTGTTTATATAGGTTCATGCAATATTTAGAGTCTACAGGTCAGTTGGTTCTAGAGATAGCATGCTGACATACGATACAATTGAAATTTAACCAGCCCCTCGAATGATAACCTTTGCTAACGCTCACCTCGCTGAAATTCTAATATTTGAGGTTAATGATCGCTCCTAGAGATCCATGGGTTTGCGCAGGATAAATTGATAGTTTTTGCTGTTACTGTAGATCCAACAAGAACGCATAAGCCAGTCATACATGAACCTATCATTCTTTAGGAACAAGCTACTCCAAACAACTTTGATTCATTTTGCTATGAGAACTGTAGCGAAATCAATATCTTAAATCAGGCTTCTGAGAAACATTTATGTACTTACTTAGCATGTTTGAAAGATCGGGATATCGTTGGACTAAGCATTATCATTGTAATAAAGTAATAAGAAAGGTATGTCTTGTAAAATGAAGATGTTTATTAATATTGAGCTGGTTCTAAGTCTTGAGATCCCCGGTTCATATATATATATATATATATGTATATGTTTATTTATATAGTATATGTAAGTTTTGTTCATTGTGGCTGCAGATGGCACTGACAGTGCTGTTTGAGGGCACTATGCACATCCTCTTCAGAGTGACAAAGAACTTCTAAATTATTGCACGTTAGAGGAAGTAATTGTGGAAAATGTTTTATCTTTTCAAGTTTTAATGTTATTTATTTTTATTTTTCCATCTAGCATGCTGGCTTAAGTTGCTGTTTCGCACTGACGAGGTCCAGGAGAGGAGCTCTTGCTTCCTGTGCTATCTCATCACGGGTGGTCGCAGACCGCAGTTTCCAGGGTTTTCCTGCTCTGCTGGAAAACTGGCCTCTATGATGAGCTGGACACCACTAGTCAACATCTGTGATACCCTGCTATTTGTTATTAATTTATTTGTTAATTAATTTATTTTGTTATTTAGTTTTTATGTTTATTTTATATGCTATTTAGTGTTATTTCTTGTTTTCATTAGGAGCCCTCCCTTAGCCGAAGAATACCGGGTGGAATTGGGAGTTCTTGTTTTAAATTATGTCTTAAATGTACCAATTCCAGCTCTAAATGTTCTTAAATATTAAAGAACTAAATTTAAAGACCGATAAAAAGCCCTTCTTAGTTCTCTTTTGGCATAAGTACGCCTCTTTGATCTACGTTACATATTTTCTTAATCGGGAAACAAAACACAATCAACTATGGAATAAAATATACTAAGAACAAAGTAAATTGCAAAAGCTGTAACTATAAAAGCTTTGATGAATTTTATATCGTGGCAACAAGGTAAACCGTCGTCTAACATATAATTCACTCGAACCAGCTGTGGTTATAAACGTACAACGCTTACTAAATCGCATGCAATGTACTAGGTAACTGCTAGCAGTGCAGATATAATAGACAATTTAGTCTAGCTTTACTATACATTTAAAGACTGTTATGGAACCTATATAATATTTCGACCAAATTATTGATCGGGAGAGAGAAAATCAGCTTTGGAACAACGTTTATTGGTTTTACGTAACTCAATCGTTAAAAAAATAATTTCAAATCTATAATAGAATTTTATAAAATTAATGATTCCATGGCGTTAATCAATCTATACATTTCATTGTAAAAATTTCTCCTTCTACTAGAAACTACTTCTACAATATAACCTTCATCCATTGTATATAGTTCAATGTAATTAGTTAGTAATATTTCAGTGCAATGTTAAATAGTGGTCTTATTCTTTTATATCTGGTAAATGTGGAGTTCTTATCTTACTAAAATCCTAAAACAACAACATACGTACTTACCTATCATATTTTAGATATATCTCTCAAGTCAGCACATTGTGCACTTGAAAGACTCGGATCAACTTATGGTTCCAAGCAAGATAGAAATCGAAAAACAAGTGGAGTAATTTCTTTATTTTTATAATTAAAATAGCAACTGAGAATCAAATAAGTTTTATTTTTATTTCAAACGTTTCGTGATTTAAAAATACTCTTTTCTTGTTTAAGTTTACTTACTTACACTACAATAATTATGAAATAATACATTATCCAAAAACGTAAAACGCTGTTGTGTTGTCGTAGTATTTATACTGTAAAGTTTAATACGTCACGATGAGAATTTACAAATCTACATAATTTTCTAGTTGTCCATATTTTCTCCGGTAGGTAGCAGCACATATGACATAAACAGCGATATCCCAAATATGCATATATGGAGTATTGCCTGGTAGAAGGGTGACTACCTGTCCAAGGACTGGACCTAGTACCATGTAATACTCTAACATGGGTGCGCATAACAGTGTCATTGCAGCCATTACTGTTGGTTCTAGTAACAGTGGTGAATGCAAGGCATCTTGTCTAATCACAGGCAGTTCCAGTCTCTGCCATGGTTGTTTTTTTTTTTTTAAGTTAACATTTTAATAGGTCTCATAGAAATCTCCTTCGTTATAAATTTCCAGAAAGAGCTTTTTGATTTTTTTACCATTACCAAATAAAATTAACAAGCCAAAATTGAACAAGCTGGCAAATTGGAAGGTTTGACCAATACCTTTTGTTACCAGTAATTATTTATTGTGTTGGGTTTCAGTTATATTTTTCTGAAACCTGAAATCTTATTGACATTCCCAACTGTCATATCCCTGGCGTTCAACACTTATTTTTTAAACTCAATTTTCTGTTATGATAGTATACAATAAAACTGTTGTATTTATACATAATGAGTTCCTAATGGTACCCATATATGTATTTTTAAAAATTCCCAAAACGGCCGGGTCAGTTTTCTATGTCTGTGAAGTTGGCAGTGCAACTTCAAAGTATTGTTATAGAACCTATACCAAACGTTTTGTGCACGTTTGTGCACGCAATACCGGCGTTTGTGCTCGACGTATTCCCCAACAAAAAATAATTTTCAAAAGCACTGCCAACTTCACACGAGCAGTGCAACTTCAAAATTTTTGAACGAAACCGGTGCCAATCGTTTGTGCATCGTTTGTGCACGTTTGTGCACTCATTCCCGACGTTTGTGCTTCACTGCGGAAGTCAAAAAAAGGAATTTTTGAAGCACTGCCAACTTCACACGAGCAGTACAACTTCAAAATTTTTGAACGAAACCGGTGCCAATCGTTTGTGCTTCGTTTGAGCACTCATTCCCGACGTTTGTACCTTCACTGCGGAAGTCAAAAAAAGGAATTTTTGAAGCACTGCCAACTTCGCACGAGCAGTGCAACTTCAAAATTTTTGAACGAAACCGGTGCCAATCGTAGTGCACGTTTTTGCACTCATTCCCGACGTTTGTGCTTCAACTGCGGAAGTCAAAAAAGTAATTTTTGAAGCACTGCCAACTTCACACGAGCAGTGCAAACTTCAAAATTTTTAAACGAAACCGGTGCCAATCGTTTGTGCAATCGCAATCCGGATTTTATGCGTTTTTGCTCGATTTATTGAAGCACAAAAAATCATATTCAATAGCGCCACCAACTTCACATGAGCAGTGCAACTTCATATTTAATAAAATTGTATTAATCGTTTGTGCAATCCTGGTTGTTTTTAAATACACCCTCTTCACTGAAACATGCTTACAGTTGAACTATTCGAGCCTATTATACGAAACTAGCCGGTATGTAAATATGTGCCGTAGACGACCTATTAATAAACATGGCCATGACATTTTACGACTGTCTCTTTACCATCCAGAGCTTAGTGCTATTGAGCTAGTCTGGTCAGATGTCAAAAATTAAAGTTGCTGCACATAATGTAATGTTTGAAATATATTATGTTGAAAATTTTGAAACGGGATCCCGCCGCAAGAGGGTTGTTTGTAGGTGGTGGGGGACGGCGCTGCAGACATGAAGTTCGCCCACGGTTTCCCTCATTTCCCCAGCTGTGTCCCTCAGTACAATAGTGGTTTCCTGTCCCTATAGAAGAGGTTAGTGCGTCACAACCCCAAGGTACAGCCCAAGGTAAGTCACAACAAAACTCGTATTTTTATGGTTTATATTTGTTGAGGTTTAATTTTTAGATAATATTTCCTATTTCTAAACAAAATTTATTTTGTTATTGTAACTTGTCTTTGGACTGTACTGATTTATACAATTTTGCATTGAGTATATATATTGAGGTTGATGGGTCTTTTAACACTATCAATCGTTGTCCTAAACGACCTAATTACATTAAACGTTTATATTGAGAGAGAACTGTCTTTAACTGAACCATTCTTTGTGTCAACGATCCAAAACGTGGCTATGTTATAAACAATATGAACAAGGGTCGTAGTGACAACAACCCATTTTTTAATTAAATCGATAACACATGGTAATAATGTAGTATAGTATTGTCTCAACGACCCTACTTTTATATGTTCAGAGATTCGAATAGTCAACGCTCGTATCGGTTTTGCGTTCACTATTCTCTAGCAATTATAAATTTTACTAAAGTAGTAATAGTTTTGTGTATTCATCCAAAACTATATTGACATAAACTCCTTTTAACGGAATATTATCACTTTGAATATACTTTACGTTGTATTACCATGTACTGGTACATTTAAATGTAGGCTATTGTCACAATAGTTTCATAATCTCTAGTTCCCTTATATTGTATAATTAAAGGCGCGTTTTAAGTGTAAAATTTAATGTTACTTTGTATAATTATTGTCAATATGCTCTTCATATACATTTGATTCGTGATTTATATACTGTATATGTATGTGCGAGAACATGTACTGTATAGCATAGTAGTTTATAATGTACTTAACAGTGACAACATTTATTCTACAAATAAAAATAGGATATATAATTATTTTAAATTTAATGTGTACATTATTTAAAATATGCTTTAAAATATTATTAGTGTAATATTTGTATTTTTTGTCGTGTATAAGCAATGTGCAAAATAAGAAAGTAAAAAGTATTAAATTGCGAACTGATGATTTTAAACGGTATGCACATTTTAACGTCAATAATATCAAAGTATGAATATTCAATATTAAATAATTGTGTATTAGTAGTAACAGTAACGTGATTTTTTTTTTAGTTAAACTATTTAGTGTTTTATACATTATTATTAATAATATGTGGAGTGTAAATAATCACATGACATTTAAAAGTCCATAAATATTTGTTACTATACAATGAGTTTTATTACAACATTCCTTTGTTAAACAATATTTCTAAACAAGTTTCACTGCTCATATGAAGTTACAAGTGCCTTATGAAAATTCTTTATAGACGTCGAGAAATAGAGCACAAACGTAATAGTGCACAAACGACCGGTTTCGTTCAAAAGGTTTGAAGTTGCACTGCTCATGTGAAAGTTGGCAGTGCTTCAAAAATTCCTTTTTTGACTTCCGCAGTGAAGCACAAACGTCGGGAATGAGTGCACAAACAAAGCACAAACGATTGGCACCGGTTTCGTTCAAAAATTTTGAAGTTGCACTGCTCGTGTGAAGTTGGCAGTGCTTCAAAAATTCCTTTTTTTGACTTCCACAGTGAAGCACAAACGTCAGGAATGAGTGCACAAATGATGCACAAACTATTGGCACCGGTTTCGTTCAAAAATTTTGAAGTTGCAACTGCTCCGTGTGAAGTTGGCAGTGCTTCAAAAATTCCCTTTTTTTGACTTCCGCAGTGAAGCACAAACGTCGGGAATGAGTGAAAAAACGTGCACAAACGAATTGGCACCGGTTTCGTTCAAAAATTTTGAAGTTGCACTGCTCGTGTGAAGTTGGCAGTGCTTCAAAAATTCCCTTTTTGACTTCCGCAGTGAAGCACAAAACGTCGGGAATGAGTGCACAAACGTGCACAAACGATGCACAAACGATTAGCACCGGTTTCGTTCAAAAATTTTGAAGTTGCACTGCTCGTGCGAAGTTGGCAGTGCTTCGAAAAATTCCTTTTTTTGACTTCCACAGTGAAGCACAAACGTCAGGAATGAGTGCACAAATGATGCACAAACTATTGTCACCGGTTTTCGTTCAAAAATTTTGAAGTTTGCACTGCTCGTGTGAAGTTGGCAGTGCTTTTGAAAATTATTTTTTGTTGGGGAATACATCCGAGCACAAACCGTCGGTATTGCGTGCACAAACGTGCACAAACGAAGCACAAACGTTTTATGAAAGTTTCTGATGAAATAATTATGTAAGACATAAAATCTCTTCATTCCTTTGATACCAGAAAGAATACTTATTATATGAAACTTTTGTTGAAAGATTAAATTACAATGTGAATGCCTTAATCATTACAATCTATAAACAGAAAAACAATAAGCCTTACTTTCATTGAACATTTAGCTTTGCTGCTCTTCCTCTAGCGGTAATTAAACTTTTTTTCCCCATTTCTTAAAATAAATATAGTTCAAAACAACTTATTACATTATTATTATTTAATATAAGTTAAAGAAATTTAAAAATAAACATTTAAGTAAAATAAACATCATACAGTAACTGAAATGAGGTAAAGTCCTTTTTATGTCCTTTTAACATTATGTCACAAGCCTTGCCGACTGCAAAACAAACATACGTAGTTACGTTCCAGTAAATTTATTTTTTAATTAACCTTAATAAAACTAAAAATAATTTTTTTAAGAACTTTAAGTTTTGCCTATACCTTAAGTTAAGCAGAAATCAAACAATAGTAACCATACAACAACAAAAAATAGCGCTATGTTTGTTACAACTTAAAGTTCATATTGAGATTGTTTTAATTCTATGCCTCATAGTAACCTCATAGTAACTAACTTAGGTTTATCACCAATGATTATAATGTTAAAACTTTACAGAAGGAGGCCTATTTTTTATTTATCATATTTTATTTTTTATTTATCATAACAACAAGTATGATGTTTATATTAGGAATTTTCATTGGGTAGGAATTACAACCTTTACCAGATATAAAACGTTAGGAACACTGCTAAACATTGTACTAACATTTTAATAAAGATTAAGTCCACACCACCTAAACATGACTAAGTACTAGAATCTTTATGAATTTAGTTTCTATAAAAACTTTTCAAGTATGGAATGCATAGAATTATCACCCAAAATTTTAAAATTGTTTTGAAACTTCCAAATTTATCAGTAGGAGCGATCTATTATTACAATTTTACTAGTCCTAGATGTAGCAAACACCCTTCACATGTATTTTTATGCGTTTTCTTGTCGAACAAACACCCTGCAAAATGCTATGTTAGAAAACAGTACGCAATATGAAGCAAGAGACTCCACAAAAAGTACTGGCTCATTTAAAACTTTTGTTTAATTTTACATTGTATATATATATATATAAGATTCTCTTGTCACAATGTTAGTTACCTTACTCCTCCGAAACGGCTTTACAGATTTTACAGATTTTTAACACATTTTATATGCATATTCAGTAGGTCTGAGAATCGGCTACTATCTATTTTTTACACTCCGAAGTGTTCAGTGTGGTCCACCAATTAGAATTTTAGAATATCACAGAGATTTCAAAGCGCCTGTAAATTAGAAACTTGCAAATACGAGACAGTTTGTTTTTTTTATAGCCAAACAGTATTTGAAGGCGCTAAGTTGAGATGTATATTTGTGTTTAAATAAGATTATTTATGGTTGGACTTAAAGCTTGACTTTATAATAAAGTACATGTACATGTCCCTTGCGTTCTTTTTAATTTTGTTGTTTTTGCAGGACACCTCAGCCTACAAAAAAGTTTGAATCTTCTATCATTTAATTTTAAATATGATTAGTAATTACAATCATTAAGTAATTTTAATTATTTTATTAAACGTTATTTGAATTACTGTGTCAGTAAAATTAACTTTATTTTTTATTCAACAATAAGCTATTCAAACGACTGAGCTTAAATTTGGACATGGAGATTCTTAAGGCCCTTGGGATGAAAAAATGCATATTCTTATTTCCTAAAATCAGGCTTTACACCCTTACTGGTCTTTAAAATAGCAACATAATCCCTCAATACAATGTTAAAATCTCAGTCTACAGTATTTGTATTCAATTGCAATTAAAAATATATAAAACTAGTGGTAAATATTACATTTCATCTTATGCAGCACTCCTGTATATTCAAATTTCTGTATTTTATACATATATATTTTTTGATTGCACATTATATCTTTTCCAAAATGTATCTTTATTGCAAGTAATAACAAGTTTTACTATGTTTATTTATTCGTTTTTTCGTTTGAATAGTTTTCAAATATTAACAGCTTTCCTTGAAGATAATCAATTTAGCATACTTTTGTGAGTAATAAGAAATTTTTAACACTTTTGCCTAATTTTGAACATCAGCTGTATCGTTTAAGATTTTTTTCACATGAAAAACTTAAATTAAAAATATTTAAATGGAAAATATCAAAGAACATCTTATTTGAATAAATCAGCAAGCAAAATAATAGGGCACCTAATGAAAGCTTTTATTTATATTAGGTACACTCTTTCAATATTATATATTATCTTCATTGCAGGAAAG